>NC_143531.1:18136937-18436937 GCF_031878675.1 Megascapheus bottae
TAGCTTGGACACAAGACAGATTTAGTTATAAATGTCTTAAAACTATATTAAAAAGGGAAAAGGTGACATGGTGGCTCACAGCTGTAATCTTAGCTACTGCAGAGACTGGGATTTGAGGGTCACAGTTTGAAACTAGTCTGGGCAGGAAAATCTGTGAGATTTTTACTTCCAGTTAAACACCCTAAAAAGGCCAGTAGAGCTGTGGATCAAGTGGTAGATCACATGTTTTGAGCAAAAATTCTCAGAGAAAGTACCGTGAGTTCAAGGCATGTGGGAAGGGAAGAAAAGTTCACATGTAAGCTAGTTCTAGCCTTCCCTACTAATATATAAACAGATATGAATTGAAGGGAAAAAATTAGGAACAGCTATGGGATAAATGTATTTAAAATATAGGGGAAGTATTTGGTAAATCAAGCAAGTTGAGAATTATTTCTATTGAGAAGAGAAAGTGTATAGGAAATGATGGAGAAATTATTAATACATAATTATTCCTTTTTTATTATGTATAAGTCAAGCTTTAATAAGAAAAAGTATTTTTAACAATTGGCTATATAATTTTTGGTCACACTGGTATAAAATAGAATTGAGTTTTAGAATAGTCTGCAAGAACTAAGCAAATGCTTTCACATAAGTTTTCTTAAAATGTTTGCAAAACCATACAAAGCTTAATTCATGCCTATAGTTTTAAAACCTGTCATTTGCTAAAATATTATGTTTTTACATTTATATTCTCTACACTAAATATACCTCTCATAGCAGGAAAGAAAAGTAACATCAGCCTCTTAATTTGCTGACCTTGTCTGTGTCTTTAGATTAAAAAATCAATTGAGTGTCTGGAGCCAATTAAAACTGCGCTACCCTATAGAGAATGTTTATTGTTTTCTTGCTGCCTTTATTATCCTCTTTGGGAACAGTGACATTCTCTATGGTAGATAAAAAATCTTTGGGGAACCACTATTCTATCCAAAGAAATGCTTTAGAAATTCACAGCAACAAAATGAAAAAAATGTTTCCTACCACAGAGAAGGATTTTATCAAGAGACCAAAACACAAGCTACTTCTTTTGGAAATAGCCTTCCACTCCTATCTGGAGACTTTGCTCAAACTAAACACAGAAGCATACAAAAATTTGCTGCAGTTAAAGGATAGGCCAGTGGATGCAACTTTTCTTTAGGTAAGTGTAACTATCATAATGATCTTCAGTAGTTCCTTAACACTCATCCATCCTAACTAACCACGGTCAACCAGTTTCAAAGGGAAAAAAAAATGCTGCGCTGATGCTGTGGTTATTTCATTGGAAAAAGGCTGGATAATTGAAGGTAGATGTATGGATATATGCAAAAATGTGTGTTTGGCAGACCTGATATTCTTAGGAATATCTTCAGCTATAAGGAGTTGAGTAATGTAAGAGTATTTTGGAATATTTCTTTGAGAAATAGTGTGGGAGGAGTGGTTGGATCCAACCGGCTGAGAAGTGAATCAAACCATCCCTTTTCTGAAGACTAATAATATGAATCAAAGCTGAAGCCTGAGGAAGCAGATATGTTAGGACACAGGGGGAATAAATGCATTTAGATATTAGGTTGCACACATTTTAGGGTGTCTAAGAGGTCCTTTTCACCACTATTTCTCATTGCTGAGTTATGTGTTTTCACATACCCAGAGCCAGGCAAAGCCATTCTTTCTATACCATTGATTGGGCACCTAAAATGTGCCAGTAGAATTCCTCACTCTACCACAACCTGCCTTTCTCATTTCTAACTAGATTATTTCAATTTTATGGTGCTTTTTTTTCTGGGAAACATTGTCTTGTTCTACTATCTAAGCCTTAGGGTTTTTTTGTTGTTGTTGCTGTTGTTGTTTTGTTTTTGATTTTATCTTTCAATGAATACTGGCATTAAACTTTTGCCTGGAAGGCTTCACCTTCTCATTCACAACTAATATTCTTTATTTTACTTACTTCAGTGAAAGTATGTACCCAAATAGACCGTTGCTGTTTTATTTTTCCTTTAAAAAAATTATTGGTACCAGTAATGGAACTTGCACTCAGGGCCTAGGGGCTATCCTTTAGTTTTGTGCATAGGGCTTGCACTCTACCATTTGAGCCATAACTCCATTTCTGAATCCCTTCCCCCAGTTTGGCTAATTAATTGGAAGTAAGAGTCTCACAGACTTTTCTGCTAGGGCTCTAGTTTTGAACTCTTAGGCTCCTGAGAAGCTCGTATTATAGGTGTGAGACACTGACACCCAGCACTGCTCAATATTATATTTCATAGTCAAGCGGAAAGCAATTGAACTTAAAAATCTATTTGATTTTTAATTCACCTCCATCCCTTCCTTGTGAATACATTTCAGCAACTTCATACTCATTTGTCTTTGTTTGTAAAATGAGAATAAACCCAACTTCCCTGAATGGTTCTATGAATTAAATGATAAGAGTTTATGTCCCTTGTGTGAGTTTGTGTCTCTTCAGTGTCTGGCACAAGAGAATGTGAGATAAATGTCTGATCCATTTCCTTTTTGTTCTTGTCTTTTTAATTCCTGGCTAGATTATGAATTCTGAAGGACAGGATTGTTTTGTATTGTGGCGTATCCTGTTTAAAGTCTAGCAGTAATTAAGTACCTACTGGGCTCTTGCTAAGTACTGGTTGGAATGAATGTATCAGCTGGGTGTCTTCTGGAAGCTCTAATAGCCCACTATTGCATGCTCTCCACCACTAAAGGGAGATGGATAACAACAACAAAAACCCTCACAAGCAAGACATCTATTGATTAGGAGCTCAGTAACAACACTTTTCAGTACTAAGGAAAACATGGTGTGTTTTTAAAGGGGGGAGTGCAATCCTTATTTTAGCTTCTTGACATATTGCCTGGTCTCATGTTCCATTTACTAACTGACCCAGATCAAAGGGAAAGACTGTCACAGAAATGTATGTGATGCATACATTTCACTTGAATGGACCACCTTATTTCGGTTGCCTTCTCAGTTTGCGGGAATTGGAAAAGACGTAGCTATCTTGTTTCCATGTTCTATCTCAATCACTTCCAGAAATCCATATATAGTAAATTCCTTTGTAGTAAAGCACTTGAGTTACGTCAGCTTCCATTATTTCTCAGTTTTTGGTTTAGTTCTGTTCAACTGATGAATGCAATGGCACGCGCTTTCTTAGGGAGAGTACACTGTTCTCCCAACTTCACGGTGGGTGTGGGGGCTCGTCCCTTGAGTCTCTTGCCACAGTAAGGTTTGCTTCCCTAGTGCAGCAGAATTTGAATTTCTCACTTATTTCTGGGGGATATTGACAGGAGCTAGGAGAAAAGCAGGTAGCTAGGGAATTCTGGCTTTATATAACTTGCAGATACCTGGATAAACTGACAAACCAGCACCTGCCTGATAATAAAATGGGACCAGGGGATTACAAAAGATAAGAAGGAAAAAAAGAAATGAGGAACTAAGGATGAAGCAGGAAGTCTTTGTCACCTTGACCTTATAAGAACACACACAAAAAATCCACCAATCACAAAGCTGTCTCCAAGGCCCTCATTTGTTAGTTTGTTTACCCCCAGCCCCAACCCTATTGAGCCCAAGGCCAGTATCTGTGAGCTGGGAGATAGTGAAAGATGTCTGTGGTGGACTGAAGTGCTATCTTCCTGTGCCCTGTCTATTCCATGGGCTTCATATTTCTTCATCATATTTCTTTTATAACCAACTTTCTGATCACTAGTACCTGTTTATATCTTGCCAGAAGTCTTCCATAACCACACACAAGGACTGTAGTCAACTCAGTTGCCCTAATTGTTGGGATATGTTGGAATGACATATTAGGTGGACTGGCTGGGAAATTGGGAATTAATTACATTTTTTTTCTTTCCTGGTAATCATATTGATCAAGGGTGGCATGGAGAAAACGAGGATAGAAACAAGATCTCTTCTCAAAGCCAGGTTATAATTTTTTTCTAAGTTTTAGCCACAGTTCCAAACAACTAAGTTATTTATCGGGACAATGAGGTTTAGGTACAAAATCTAGGCCTTTCTGATAATTTAAATGTTTGAAGATCTCAGATTTGAGCGATTTAAATCTTCAAAACTTTGGGGCTAGAATAAAGTTGCCTTCATGCATATAAAAAAGCTGTTTAGACTTCTGTTAATGTAATATTATCATCAATCTACTATCTCTACATAAATGAAATACAGAGAAAGCTCAATTTAATATTAATTAGGAGTTGGCTATATGACTACTTTTAATCACTTTCTAATTTGATCACTTAAACATCTGAATTGATTACGCAGTTTATTTTAAGGATAACAGAATATAGTCTGGCTAAGTAGGAATCTATTCACACATAAGAATCACACATTCAGAGTTTTAAATTAGAACTTTTTTTAGGTTCATGGGATGTGCTACAGAGCCATAACATCATTAGATATTTTTCAGAGAAAAAAAAATAAAAGCTGTGAAAGTGATCTACATAGCAAGTTCCAATATAAATAAGAGTTTGATCATTTAAAAGGGACTTAACTTGTGAGATATTTTGCAAAATTCAGGTCTTTTAAAAACTCATTATTAAGTAATCTACATCTTAAATACTAGAGAAGAAATGCTCACACTGAATTTGAATAGGAATTAAGATATTTTAATGTCATTTGAATTTTTAAAAATGACAGATGAAATAGAAAGTTTATTTTGGCAAGAACTTTCTGAAATATCTGTGGAATTTAATAAATTCATTACCCCCCAACTTGACTTTGAAAGAATCTCAGGAACTATTGTATTTTGTAACTATTAAAAATAATAATGTATTTTTCATAGCACTGTGAAGATAAATAATGATTTCTAAAAAATGTATTTTATGTATTGATTTTTGTTTTTAAGTTTCCAAAGACTCATGGGACATCTCTTTCAGGATGGGCATTGTCTTTGGTTCTGGGAACACAACAGAAGTTCACAGAAATTGAAATTTGGTTCATCCATTTTCTATCACTGTCCTAACACATTGTCATAAATGTCATGGCTTAAATGTAAACATCTTATCTAACAGCTTTGTAGGTCTTAAGGTCCAGTATGAATGTCACAGGGGTAAAACCGGTAGACTGGTAGGGCTATGGAAGTCTATGGAGCCCTAGCTTCTTTCTCTAAATTTTGGTGTAATTCATTTCTAAGTGTTTGTTGGATGGAGTACACAATTTACCTCTCCCCTTTCACCACCCCGTACATCTGAGTAGATCTCAGGCTTGAGGCTAGAATTTGGAGAGATTATGGTTATCAATTGATGAAAGTGGTTACTTTTGGCCTGTGTTCCTGATGGAAAGGGAAGATTGGCTCTCCTCTCTATCTAGCGCACGCTCACTTGCCCTTCTTCCACACACACAGGAAACAAGAATGTCCTCCTAGCCTGTAATCTTAGCTACTAAGGAGGCTGAGATCTGAGGATCAAGGTTCAAAGCCAGCCCTCTACAAAAGGATCTGAGACTCATATCTCCAATTAACCATTAGAAAACAGTAAGTGGGGCTTGGGTCAAGGGTAGGGCAGTAGCCTTGAGCTGAAGGGCTCAGGGACAGTGCCCTGGCCAATTTCAAGCCCCATGCCCTCTCCCCCCCCAAAAAAAGAATGCCCTCCTTAGATATTTCATTAGGTTATGAACTTTCCAGATTTCAGAAACCAAGCGACAAATAATCTTCCACTATGTTTATATTATAGTCTGTGATATTTGGTTATCACAGAGAAAACCTACTAAAACCATCCACAAAGTAAAATCCAGTTTCTCTGTTGCTTTGCAGATTACTTTATTCTCTGCCCCATTTCTCTGTTGCAGGAGAGGAGTTCTGTTTCTAAGGCCTCATGTGCTTAGATTGGTCCAGTTAGATTATCGAAAGGCATCCTCCATCAAAAGGACTCTTTTGTCATATAAAGAAACATGTTCTTAAAACTCAGGTATCTCTTGGTGATGTAGGGAAGGAAATATTAGTTTGCCTCTATAACTCCTAAAACTCACATTCTATTAGGGAAGTTGTATAATTAAAAGCCAATGTAAATGTTCAAGTCATGGCAAGAAAACTTGAAGCATCTGGATTTCTGGCTTGCTCTGGATGATCACCGATTCAATTAGAAGAGATGACAGAGGGACTTTTATAGAGAGATGTTAACAGAGTTCGAGAAAGCAGCAAAAGGTGACAAAGTACTGTGACTAGGAACAGACTGAAACTGTAACCACTGTCAGTGTAACCAGTTATGTTACTGGAGATAGAGATAAATTGGAGCTGGGGACAAAGTGTCACTGGACAGGAGTTATTGCAATCAACAGCTGAAACAGAGTAAAGCCACAAAGGGAGAAAAGGTATAATAACTACTGATGGTTTATTCCTTCTTCTGCCCTTATCCCTATCCTAGTGACTAAATCCTTCTAATAGCTAGGGACAATGACCTGCAGGAGAAAGAGAATGGGACAGAGTGAGCAAAAGAGACTGGGAGATGAGTTGATGAGAGGAGAAATAAAAAGGAAGCTAAGACTCAAGAAGTACTGTCCAAAAATAAATAAGTAAGTAAGTAAGTAAATAAATTAAAGGAGAGAAGGCTAGGTATCATGATGCATACTCAAATCCTAGCAGTTGGTAGATAGACAGGAGGATTATGCTTGCAGTGCCTCTGTTTCAAAAACAAAAAACAACCTACAAAACAGAACAACAACAACAAAACAGAACTAAAGAAAATAAATTAGAGAGGAGAGAGGGAGAGGAAAAGGGAGAAGAAAGGAAAAGAGAGAGAGTGAGATGTCTGTAAGATTGCTGAATGTTTGATGAGAAAGTCAAGGAAAGCCTCTCAGAAGAGCTCCTTCTAATTGAGCAGAAACCTGAAAGTGAAGAGAAATCAAGCCATGCAGAAAGCTGCTAGAAAATGACATTTCTCCAAGAGGAAGAAGGAATGTCAAGTGCAAATAAAGGCTCTGGGAAAGGAACAGGCTTGTGTTCTGTGAATAATAGAGAAGAGCCCAGGTAGACAGAGAGAGAAAGCTGGGGAGGTAAAGCAGGTAACCAGAGCACATGCAGACTGAACAATTTATTTAGATGTCCTGATAAACAACAAGGGGTGTATTGAGTAGGAGAAGGAAAGGTTTGTAAAATTAACTGGAAGAGCCATCAGAAAAGTCTGGGTTATTATTGTGGACGAGAGCAGGTATATCACGATTATTATAAACAGCAGTGATACTCAGATTCTGCTTTATGAGTTTTGAAATGGATGGAGATGCATGAGGTAATATGAGAACAGAATAGCATGAGGCGATGTCAGGGTTGTACACTGAGAAAATCGACATGTAGTTGGTTTGGTTTATTCCTTTGGTCTGCTTTTAAAAGTCAATTGAACTTGAACTCAAAGGGAGAATTCCAACAGTCCCCTGGAATGTGAATGGATACACTTATTGGAATTCTTATGGAAATATGGTTGGGTTCAGAGGGCAGGGGTCAAAGGGCAAGTCTAGCCACTAGAACCACTTCAAGTTCATGGAGCAATGTCCATGAACTACTAATGTTTCCATTAAGTAGTGCTATACAAGTATCAAAAGTGATTTACTTACTGTGTACTATTTGTGCTGAGCTATTAGTAACTTCACTGTCATATTAAACATAGCATCTTATCCTATTGGACCATTGTAATGACTAAAGGAGATGATAGCTCCAAAGTACTTAGTACAAATCTGGCTTACTGCAAGTACCTAAGGTAACATAGTCATCATTGTATATATATATATTTTTTTTCATGTTTCAGACCTTTATATATGACTTCCATTGACATAAATAATTCCTAGTTGTAATTATACCCACTATATAACAATGTTTTTCAAAAGCCCGTATTCTTCCCATTCCTGAGGAAAAACATGAATAAGGAAAGTGACATTTGTATGTGTCATTTCATTTTTAACCTTCTACATTATAGTCCCCAAGTGAAATAGCTATTACTGACCTTTGTAGAAAACATACAGCTACAATGAGAAAGTAATACCAGCTTCAACTTAAAACTAGCCTGGCTTCAATTGCTGAGCTGTCTAACAGTGCCTGTGAATGGAGACAGCAAATTGATTTATATGGGGGAAAAGAAGTGTCATAAACCCAATGATAGAAAATGCTACAAAAATGCTATTTCTGCCCGGTGCTGGTGGCTCATGCCTGTAACATAGTTACTCAGGAGGCAGGGATCTGAGGATAGCAGTTCAAACCCAGCCTGGCAGAAAAAAAACTCATGAAACTCTTATCTCCAATAAACTACTCAGAAAAGGCAGAGGTGGTCCAGTGACACAAATAGTAGAGTACTAGCCTTGAGCACAAAGTGGCTCAAGGACAGCGCCTAGACCCCCAATTCAAGCCTCAGGACAGGAGGAAAAAATGTTTTCTCTTTTCAATTCACCTGGATAGGATTTCCAGCTTAGATCCACCTCCTCACAAGATCTAAACAAAATGAGTAAATGTGAATACCACTTTACTTCTGTAAAATTAACTGAAAGAGGCCAGTGTATAAACAAAACATTTAGTTTTAATTTACTTTTGTTTACTAAGACTTATTAAATTATCAGTATGAACTAGAGTGCTTCAAAGAGCTACATCAATGCAATTTAAAATGTTTTATGCTTTTTGATATTATTTTTTGTTTTATGCTTTTGGTTCAGCACATAAAAAGAAGTTAGTAAGAAACTGATGAGAAAAGGAACCTTATTACTATCAATTTCTAGTTAATCAATTTACAACTTGGAAAATATTTTTGGAGGTAAATTGGAATGGTCAGATTATTCTCCGAATTGAAGTGGTGACTAACATTGTTTTAAAAATCAAATGTCCAGAATGGTAACTTCGTTGTACAACTGGTTTGACATAATAAAAATATAATTAAGAAAAATCGAATTTCCATTACTGGCAGCACATTATTTAAGCACCTGTTTGCTTGCTAATTATTCATTACTTGAGAACTAATTACAATTTACTCCTCTGCCTCTCATTATGATGACTGCCATTAATTCTCAACTTGGCAGGGATCTAGGGAAGGGATTTGAATGTCAAAGCTGTGATTCAAGATTTCTGAGGAGGATCTGAGAAAGAGATCCACTCCTAAGGCTGATGCAAAGTGCTGATGTATGAAGCTGCTTTTTCACCCATAACATTTTGTAGGATTGGATGGAAAAATTGGAGCAGATCCTACCTTGAGAAGCCAGAATCCCTATTCAAACTAAATTTTTATGTTGGTAATATAAGAAGAAAAATCTTGAAAAAGAGACTCCAACACCATGTGAAAGTGATTGATTTCTGATATCTACCATTTAAAATATTTATCTTGCTCTTTATGAATCTTTCTAGTTGAGCTTGAAGGAATAAAACCATTTTCTCCTATAAGGATATAAGTCCAAAATGTTGACCAACATGCTGATGGAAATATTGATTTGGGGTGTGTACCTTTAAAAACCAACTTAATTATTTCAATTTATTTTTCACATAATTAATTTACTATATCGTTAGATTTTCTGCCTTTCTCTTAAGTTAATCTGTATACTATACCACCAAGTGCTGCTTCAGAAATGAACTATTTTTACACATAAAAATATAAATTGTGCTTAATGGATCTCAAACCATGAAGAGTAATAGGCTATGATCTGGGAAATCCAATAAGGCCACATGGAAAGATGTTTAACTTTATTTGGTGGTGTGGAGTTACTTCAAGTCGGAGCAACAATGAGATATCAGTATCAGAATATATCAAATATAACTATCAGAATGGCTAATGTATAATCACATTGAATGCTAGAGAGCCTGTGGAAATTATCTGTGCACTGCTGGTAGAGTTACACAATGCCTCGGTGCAGTCACTAGAAAATAGTATGTCAGTCTCTTATAAAATCATGCAAGCACTTATAATAGGACTACACTGATTCATTAGTGGGCTAAACAAATCCACTGAATAATAATAATAATAATAATAATAATAATAAATAATAATAATAATAATAACACTTCCACACTGAAAATGCTGCAGTCTCTGTGTTCAACTACCTGGCATACCCACATCGTGGGCTCTAGTCCACTCATTCTGCTATCACAAACTACCCACTCGATGGAGGCATAGCAGCAACTCATTTTCTCATGGTTACTACGTGCAGGAGTAAGTATGGTTGAGGTTTGGTAGGCGTATCTCCCCTTAAGGCAGAAAATGGGTTTCTTTTCATTACACTTCCATGTGCAGAAAGCAACAGAGACCTCTCTCCTCCAGGATGATCACAGTTTTATCAAATTAGGGTTCCACCCTGATGACCTTATTTAAAGCTAATCACCTCCTAAGGATGTTACATCCAAGTAGAGACATACTGGAGGCGAAATTTCCTACATATATATCTCAGAAAGAACACAATTCCCTTCATAGTACCTTAGAATGCTATTGTAAGACACAGGGTTTTACTGGAGTGAGTGGAGCTCAGTTAAAAAAATCTCTACAAGTTGCTAACTAGTTGACTCGACATCTATAACATACTAGAAATGGCAAAAATTAATATGAAAGAATAAATCAGTACATTATAAGAGTTTAAAGTGGAGACAAGGAATCTAGTAAAAGATGTAGTGGATAACTCTGTTGTAACATACAAATCAATATGAATGTACAATTACTAAAATCAATTGTATGTTAAGCATCCAAATTAGTAATCTAGCAAAGACAGCTTCACACAAATAAAGGTGTATTAGTAGGTTGACTGTATTTAACAGTGTTGCTTTGTGTTTTAATTATCAATCGCAAAGTTCTCAGAGTTTATCAGCTGCACTAAGCATGAGCTCTGCCTTTCTTAATTCTCATTTCATTTTATCTTTTCCCTCCTTTACTTTTCTCCAGACATCTTTCTTACTCCATTCATTGTCTTCCAGCCTTCTTGCCTTGCTATTTCTTCCTTTCTTATGGTTGGAGTATAGGATAAAGAGGATGAGGGAAATACAGACAACGTGTTTAGGAATTATATTAGATTTCAGCAAAATCTTAACTTTTTATGCATTAGATATCCAATATACTTCGTGACAATGTTCATTTCTAAGCACAAAGTAAAATAGAAAGAGGATTTTTTTTTACTTTATGTAAATTGACAAGACTTTTGAATCTGACCCTGGAAATTAGTAAGGGACCCTACCAGATTAAATTTTATAAGTAATTTCTTAAATACATTAACAAAATCAATTGCTCCAAGTGGCCTGTCTAACTATGCAATAATGTCTTGGTATATAAGGAAATATACATTTCCTTCTAATGCTTTGATATATATGATCACATAAAAATGAAACATTGGTAAGAAAAGAGAAATTATATCTTCTGCATGAAATACGCCTCATTTCTAATTAGACATTTTCCTGAGACAGAGAAACTTGGCAATAGTTATTCACTGAACTAGAAAAAAAGTATAAAATAATGTATTTTAAAAGGACCAAGTAAAATAGTTCATCTAATTTTCAGTTAACTTTCTTTCCCCTAAACTTTAGCAAGTAGACCAATTCTTTAGGGACTCATTTGGTCCTTATACAATTGTAGTTTCTCTATAGCAGGAAAGTCTATGAGGCACTTATTTCTCAAATAAGCACCAAAAAGCTGGGAGGAAGTACAGCTGTAGCTCAAGTGAGAGAGTAATAACTTGAAGTAAAAAAGCTCAGGGACAGTGTCTAGGCCTTGAATTCAAGACACAGGACTGGTGCACAGCACATCACAGTCACACACACACACACACACACACACACACACACTACACACATCTTTCTTTTTAACTTAACTTCCATTTATTAAAGTGTCAGTCACTTTCTTCAGTATGTAATTGCTATTATTTTGGTATTGAACCTTTCACAGTGAATGACTTCATGTACAGTACATGTCTTTGATTACATGTATTATATATATATATATATATTATACCCCTCCCTGAATGTAAAGATCATATTTTTTCATGACAAATGATAGTAAATGTATTCACCTTATATGACATCTAATCATCCTCATAACAAGAAAGGATCGGATGTCGATTAAGAGCCTCCTTGAACATCCCTAAATCTAAGAATATGGTAGCTGCAAGTTCATTTCAGAAGAATTTAAGCCAAGAGACTCTAATGCTATGTAGTTTTACACTATTAAGGTAATGACCTAAGATCATGAAGAGACATCATGGCCCAATTTGGCCCCAAATTGTCTAACACTGTTATTTAATAAGTAGACAATGTATATGACCTTAAATAGTCCCCTGTAAGGTAAGTCACCAGCATATAATTAAATGAAAACCTAATAATTTTCCAATTAACAAGTCCGTTTCACAACTCCATAGAAATGAGATGACTTTGAATCTCTTTATTGTTGGACCCCAGGTCATATGAAGCTGAGACTGTATAAGACACTGAATTTTTGCAGTACTTAAGTTCCATTTTCTTTATACCACTAATTAGTTATATAACCCCAGGCAAGTTATCAAGTGACACAGAATATTATTTCTTTCATTTTAGAAATACGAATCAATGTATGCCTACACGACAGAGAGATAATGACTGTTTTCTCCTTCCTTGACTCTTTCCAATGCCATCCACTGTGTGGAAAAGATTGATGGAACCTGTGGTAGATAAGTTAATCTCTCAACAAACATTTCTTCTCAAGACAGGGTTTTAGATCAAAACAAACAAAAATCTGTGCATTCACAGAACTAATGAGTTGTCAAACTGACTGAGAGATAAATAGCAAACTACAGAGAATGTCTATGAAGACAGTGCTAGGAGAGAAAATTAAACCATGGGACAAGTTTAGGGAAAATTAATTTTAAGTAAGGCCTCACTTAGAAAAGTAAATGTTGAAGGATCAGGAGAGTAGGGTACAGGTCTTATTGGGCCCCCCCAATTTAAATTTCAAGAAGTGATTGTGCTTCCATTCGTACATGATGAGAGAGGAAAATGCCCAGGCAAGTGAATAAGGTGATGGATTTGGGAAATTGTGGTTGAAATACTGTGACAAACAGGCTGCAAGAGACACTTGCCTTATGTAGTGAAGTTTGGTGTGGTGGCGGGGGCACAGGGATATGTACTTTGAAGTATGGATTGTTGAAATGGTTATACTCACGAGGTAGAAGCCTGTTGAAAACTTTTGTCACTTAAAATAGCATTCCATTTCTTATATTGCTATAGTTTATACTGTTCCTAAATATACTTCTTGCCTTATGCGCTTTTTTCTGATAAAATAAAATGCAATCAAATACCAAGTATAAAGGGGCTGTTTGTTAAATAATCAAAACATGAAGTGAGGCAACGCCCCAATAAAATTGTAATAGTGTCAAATTTTCAGTAAATATTTGTATTTTCAGGTAACTTATGACTCATACAAATACAATTTTATGGATTATTTGAATCAGATTCCAAATAATATATGCATTGGAGTTTGTTCTTTATACCTGTTTTAGTCTACAGGCTTCTTCCTCTTTTCTCTTCCTTATTTCCTTCACTTCCATTTACTTCTGTGAGACTGCAGAAAAACTGTCTTTGTGGTATGAATCTTAGCAGTTGATAAAATTCAAGTAACCTCAGATCCACAGACTTTCTTATAAAATAATGAAGGGCAAATGATTACTTGCTGAATCTCAGAAAAGTGACAATGGAGACAGACTTTACTCCCTTCTTATTGTTATTCCATTTCTGAGCTCCCTCTACTCTCTCTTTTATGAAACCACATTGGCATACATTATTTGCAGTGGTAAAATGAATCAGGAAAATGAATGACAATGCGTCACTCCTCTCTTTTTACTCATCTGATTCTGAATTTATGTCTTATGACAAATGCTTTGTAGAACCCAAATAAAACCCACCAATCGATAAGATTGCATTGGAAATTGAATGGTCAAGTCAAACTCCCACTAACCAGACACTTCATTCATAGTAACTGGTAATACATTTAATGACCCAGCCTTAGGTTATGAGAAGAAAGAGTGGGGACATTATGGGTGGCCTTCGCTTATTTCAAACAAGCATACCCGTCCAGAACAGATGAAGTTTCTATGTCAGGCTTCTGGAGTTCCTTATAAAGCATCAAGTGTTTAAATTGTTGAAGATCTTTCCTTTATTCCCCAGGCAGTCCTACAGTATATTTTGACAAGGCTCACAGATCCAGCATTGCAGTTAGTAAATTTACAGTATCCCTAGAATCCCTAGGAGCGCCAGGAGCACTTCACAGATAGAAATTTTTTTCCCCCTCAGGTAAATACCCTTTTGCCCATTTTCTTGACCAGCTGAAAAATGAAGCCAACAAGGAAAGACACTCCCAGTAATGGAAGAACACAGTCAGCAGCCATTTTAACTCTTGTCTCCCTGGTTCAGCTGCACAGGTTTAGGAAAATGTGAACTTAGGGCTTTCAATTTTAGCTGCATAAGAGGCATACAGATATTAGTACACTGATACAAAAATGCTTAGTTCACCAATTATGTTCTATTACTTCAAGTTTTCAAGCTCATAACTTTTTAATCATCAGTATTCATTTGGGTGGGGTAGAGTGAGGAGGGTCTGTCTGTCCTGGGGCTTGAACTCAAGGCCTCTAGGTACTGTCATTGAGCTTCTTTTGCTCAAGGCTAGTGGTCTACCTCTTGAGTCACAGCCCCACTTCTATCTCTTTTGAGAGTGATTCATTGGAGATACGAGTCTCACAGAGTTTCCTGCATGGGCTGGCTTTGAACTGGGGGCCTTAGATCTCAGCCTCCTGAGTAGCTAGCATTACACCATCTCCCAGCTCATTTCTGTTCATTTTAAAATCCAAGCTGCAGATTTGCCCTGAAGCCTGTGGAGATAAAGGCTGCAGGCATGTGAGTTCCATTCACCTGTCAAGAGCTTTTTTATTTTTACTTTTAACTTAAAAGGAACAATTACCTTTTACCTTCTTATTGCCCCATTTTGTAATTGCCCATGCCATATGCTTTAGCATGAGAAGATAAAAGCACCTTTAATTTCTTGGCATGCTGTACTCCTGGTATGATAACAGAGCAGGTATGCAGTGCCATCTTTATAAAGGCAAATGTCACTCCTTAAATTTGATGTGTTTAAGCTTCTGCTCTCGATTTGTGGTTCTAATAGGTGGTTTTGAGCAGTCCATCAGTCTTCCAGTTTTGAACAAGTGTGTCCTCTGTGCTCAGCATTTTTAATTAAAGGGAGTTCTTTTAATTATGGAATGCTCATTCGTGTTAGGCATTGTTAGTTGGGTTCACACATTCTGGAGATATAGAGCTGGCAGAAAATGAAAATAATCTGCTTTATTTCTTCTTTGCGGCTCTACTCTTAGCTAAGCTCTTGAGAGATCAGGAATAAGCTCTCCAAGATTTCCACCTTTTTCTTTGCCTTCCACCCTTCTCCAGTGTCATTTACTCCCCCATCATAGAATAGTAGAAAGAAAAGAAGGAAAGAGGCAGTAAAGCAAACATCACAGGACTGAGCAGAGAGAAGATAGAATATTTTAAGATCTTTCCTCTCCTCAGTCCCCTTACTCTTTACTTTACTGTCCTAGGAAATCCTACACTTGATTTAACAACCTTGACATTGGCTATATTATTATTATTTTTTCTTGCCAGTCCTGGTCTTGAGTTCAGGGCCTGAGCACTGTCCTTGGACTTTCTCAAGGCTAAAGCTCTACTACTTGAGCCTCAGCACCATTTCCAGCTTTCTTCTATGTATATGGTACTGAGGAATCGAACCCAGGTCTTCATGCATGCTAGGCAAGCACTCTACCACTAGGCCAAACTCCAGGCCCTATATTATTTTTTTTTCCAGATGAGGAAACAGCTTGCAGAGACATTGTGGGGAAAAAAACAAAAACAAAAATAAAAAAACAAAAAAAAAACCTTGTAGAGGATCCTCAAGTAATCAAGAATGAGGACTGCTCCTTTCCTAGGAAATGGCTTCCGCACCTGCTTTCCAGATTCATTTTGCTGAGCACGCCAGCATCAGAAGTATGCAGGAATGAGTCTGTGGATCAAGCCAACTTCCCCAACAAAGCTGTTGCGTGCTATAAGTCTTCAAGCACAAGTAAAAGAAACAGAAACTTTCCCTGCCTTTCTTCCCTAGGGAGGTTTTCTAAAAGGAAAATAGAAAACTCAATAGAGAAAATGAAGTAGCATTTATCACTTTGTTTCCAAATCAGGATTCCTCAATCAGGATAACTGAGACTATGCATATATATATATATATATATATATATATATCCCCAGTATTTTTCCCTACCATTCTCTTGATATTGTCAAAAGCCAACATAGGGTATAATAAAATCTGACTTTTCTATCACCTTACTTCTAACTAATTTGAGAAGAACAAAAATCAGAAAAGCATAAAATTTTGAAGTGTCATTCCTACTTCTGTTTCTAAATTAAAGGAAAACTGCATATTTTATGAATATCTCTGCTAAGGTAAAAAGAAAAGAAAAAAACCTCTTATTCCCAGACATATATCTCTGAGCTTAATTTGCCTTATCTCACCAAACGGTGCTGCAACCCTGAATCACTTTTATATTTGCATACAGTCAGACCAAAGCTAGATTGGCACAAATGACCCTAAATAATGGCATATGCCTCCTCTTGATAGTTTCTGTTGAGGTATTTCTGTTGTCTCTTATTCTCTAAGCCTCTGCTTTTCTGTTCTGATTTAACTTCCATGTTCTAGGGTAATACTGTGTATCATTTCTCTCTCTCTCTCTCTCTCTCTCTCTCTCTCTCTCTCTCTCTCTCTCTCTCTCTCTCTCTCTCCTCTCTCTCCCTCTCTCTCTCTCTCTCTCTCTCTCTCTCTCTCTCTCTCTCTCTCTCTCTCTCTCTCTCTCTCTCTCTCTCTCTCTCTCTCTCTCTCTCTCTCTCTCTCTCTCTCTCTCTTTCATTTAGCCGAATTATATTGAGGCCACATTACATGCCAAGCACAATAGAGAAAACAAACCTTTTATGTGATAAATTATAGTCCACAGCTGGGGAAGTCATTATAAGATCAGATCATGTGACCATGTATTAAAGAGGAAAAGGACAAGAGCTTATTACTCCATAACATCTTTGTTATTCTATTATCTACATAGTGTACTCTTGTACTCCTTATTCCTTGCTCATTCTCACAAACTTATAACTCCTCATCTGTTGGACACAGCACACATTACAAAGAACTTGTAAGTAGCTCAGATATTTAGTCATCATCTACTTTTTCTGCCCAAATTAATTTTTGAGAGCTACCATCAATCATTGTCATCAGTGGTGGCATGTTATTCTTCCTATGCAATTTACCTTTTGTGCCTAAACTTGTGTTTTTATTGCTGGTGTTGAGAAGGGAAGCCAGAGTATTGAAACATGATGGGAAAGCACACTCTCAGAATGGTATGGTGATACCATACCGTACTATCACGATATATGCTATCACACAAAGTACACACAAAGTGTACCCAAACTACACTATCACAATGGCTAGATATCACAATATATACTTATCATTGCCAGCAATTGAGAGAAGCACGAGGTAGTTTGAGTGAAGTAATACCTGTTAGATAACACCTCATCTCCGAGACAATCAGTGACAATTGGGGCTCAAATGATGGTAAAACATCTGCCCAGAAAAGGCACTTAGGTGAACTCTAGTGCTTCAAAAAATAAAAAGTACCTTTTATTGCAATTTTTTTCATCCTGGAGGGCCAAAGATAAAATCTGTAAAGTTCTCACATAATAATGAGAGTTTTTCTGAGGCATTATCTATTATAATCTCATAATCATCATGTGAAAAACTGCAATAGCTGGCCCAAAAAGATTAATAAAATTCAAAGTTTTTTTCAGAAATATGAGAATATTATTCTCCGGAGATACAGTAAAAGTTAATTAAGCCACTCTTGTTGTGAAAAAATGTAGGGTCTTTAATATGAAGTTCAGTCATATTTTTAAAAGAATTTCAGAGAATTATGTGATTACAAGTATTACTAAGAAAAATCTTTAAGGAAGAAAGAAAAATTGGTAAAGACTTAAAATATTTCTCAATCTTAACAAGTACAATTTGCCTTACTAAAAATAAGTAATGGAGAATTTTATTGTAACTTCAAAACAAAATTTACAAGGTTAACTAAAATTTATAAGAGAAAGCTTATAAGGTAAACTTCATTGACTAACCAATGAAATCTTAGTCACAAAAAACTATGGTTTACCTGTTCTTTTTATTTCTCACCTTCTGCATTTAAAAGTTGAACTTTATGATTTCCTTCCACAGTTTTTCAGAATGTTCAAGGACTCCATGCATCATGATCACAGGGCAAGCTTTTTGAAAAGATAAATTTCCTTGTATAGCCAATTATTTAACAACTACTGAAGTCACAGCTATAATAGCAAGTAAGGCATAAAAATGATGTGGACTTGGTTGCTCAAATTCCTTTCATTATGACAAATATTGATCAAAGCCTTCCCTAAGAAAGTAGTGAATTATGGCCCCTTTAAAATTCTGGTAATGAGGAAGGATGTGCAGAAATTCAGAAAAGGTCAAATAAATGATTAAAAGGTAGGAAATTTAGATTTCTCTCTTACCTCAAATGTTAACGGCAACACTATGCTTATACTAGTTGATTCGAGAGGTCAAAATTTTCCTAGTGTTTAGTTTCTTTCTCTTGGTCTCCCTATTGCAAAATGCAAGCAAACAATTTGCATTTCTGTGTGAGCTTTTTCCAGTAAAATAAGGAGGTATGTGGTTTTTTCTTTTTCATTTGTTTAACATCAAAGACTGAGGAAAATGCCAATGGCTCGTTTTGCAACTCTATCTACTCTGGAGGCTGAGATCGGAGGATTGTGGCTCAAAGCCAGCCTGAGCAGGAAAGTCTGTGAGCCTAATCTCCAATTAATCATCAAGGCGCAAGTGGAAATGTGGCTCTACTGGCAGATTGTCACCCTTGAGCTCAAGCCCTGGGATTGGCACACACACACACACACACACACACACACACACACACACACACACACACACCAAATAAAAACTAGAAAACTAAGGAAATTAATGTGATTGTGCAAGATGCTAATACCACAGTCCCCAAGCACCCTACAGCCTGATTTGTCAGCAAATGTTTACCTCTGGGTTGCCCAGCCAACGAGCTGAATGTGGATTCTGTCTCTAGACATATACTTTGTTGTTTGGGGAGTTTTTCTTTCTAGCAATACATCTCTCTAAAAGGATTTCTGTGGATTACCTGAGGAGGAAAGATTCCTGGGGAAGTAGAATGGATTTTGCCAAACTTTAGGAGAAAGGGGTAGTTGGCAATTACACGCCACTCTTTTTCATGGTGACACAATGCATAGAAAATGGATTTGAAGTAACAAACACTGACAAAAATCATCCTAGACTCAGTTATTATCTTTTTCATTCCTTGTAGTAAGTAAACTTCTTTCTTAAGTCTTAGCCTTGATGGGCATTGTGAGTTTACACCTGTAATCTTAGCTACTCAGTAAGCCGTGATCTGAAAGCCACATTTTAAAGCCAGCCCAGGCAGGGATTCCATAAGATGCTTAGCTCCATGTAACCACACAAAATCCAAAAGCAGAGCTGTGGTTCAAGTAGTAGAACACTAGTATTGAGCAAAATAGCTCAGGAACAGTGCTCAGGCCCTAAGTTGAAGCTCAAGACTGGCACAAAGAAGAAGGAAGGAAGGAAGGAAGGAAGAAAGGAAGGAAGGAAGGAAGGAAGGAAGGAAGGAAGGAAGGAAGGAAGGAAGGAAAGAAGGAAGAAAGGAAGGAAAGAAGGAAAACATTTTTTTAAAGACAGCCTTACCACAACCTGAAGATCTATGTTATTTTGCACTGACATTTTTCCAAACTTAATTACTTAAGTATTGTATTATGTTAACTTTCATCACACTATTGTAGCAATTTTACATTTTGTATAATTAATAATCATGTCTTGTATTTCATAATTTTCATTTCATTATTTGTGAATTAAAGCAGTCACAATCATAGCTTTTGTTTTATAACTCACAAATTAGCTAGTTTTCCCAGATGGAGCAGGAAATATATTTTACCTGGCAGTGTTTGACTATTACAGTATGTGCCAGGGATTAGCCATATATCCTCTTAGCCATAGGAAGTACATTCTATTTTCACCTCACAATGAGTAACTAAGTGCAAGCATGCTCTTTTCACTAGAAGAACAACTGAAATGTGACTAATTCTACTGAAAAGGGATGATCATAATACAAATTTTAAAAGCTAAAACAGCTTTAGTGATTCTCTAGTATTTGAAAAATAACAGAATATAAAAATTATTATAACCTGCAATCTTTTCTTTACCATTTGAAGTTCTTCTTTATTTTATATACCCAATTCTTTGTAATGACAATGTTAAAGGACTGCGAGCTTCGCTAACAATCCTAAACAACCTTGAAAACTACCGTAAAGAATGGTAGACATGGAAAAAATTCTTATCTACTTTGTCACATGTTTAGAATTTTAAAAATAGGGTTATAAACTAAGTCTTCTCCAAGTTTTAAAGGAAGTCGGTTGCTTTAGTATTGGTAGTCTTTCTTTTACAATATCAACCTACCATAAAAAAAATCAAATGGGATAAATAAGGTACAGAAGCAAATGCTCATTGTTCATACTGTTATTCTTTTCCAAAAGCTCAGAATAGAAAAAAGACATGGGTGGAGACTTCATTCCTAAAATGTAGGAAAATGCATGAGAGGATTCAAAAGTGTTGATTCAATTGTATTAAAATAATGCTGTTCCTTTTTCCCAGTGCTACGTGGATTCTTAGGTTTTGTAGATAGTACTAGTTCCAGCAGCACTCTTAAAACACATGTGGAGAGTAGAGTTATGGACTCAGAGAAGCTTCGTATTCAGTACTCATATAAGGGAAGGCTTATTGATTCTTTACAAACCTGACCATCTATTTCCTCAAGCCATTTCATTTTTTTTAACTGTGGAAGTATAGACTAGATTTCTGTCAGAAATGAAGCACAGCTCAAAATGTAGTATTCCATAGAGATACACACCGTGCTACTCATATAGTAAAACAAAAACAAAAACAGAACTCAGCACAAACAGATGGTACCATTAAAATATTGTTGCCAAGTAATTACATAGTACAATTCCTTTAGGAGCAAATAATAGCCAATCAATCTTCGTACCAAAGCAAAACAGAAGAGTAATCTGTAACTGCAGCATTTGGAGTTAGTCTAGAATCAAGTACAAGTTCAGCTAAGTACGTGTGTCTTCTGCAAGTCTCAGTTCTCTATGTAAAGAGATAATAAAAAGGACTCCTAACTTGTACTACGTGAAAATCGCATGAGATCATTTATAAAATGTAAATTACAATGTCTGACTCATGCAAACTCAGATTTGTTTTTTTTTAATCTCTTAGTTTTTAGGAAGCTACTACCTTTTAAGCACTTTATAAATTTAACAAACATGCTTTAAAAACATGTTTAACAAACATGCTTCAATGTTTTAAAAATATAACATGTAAGACAGATGCCAATTTCAAAAAAAGTATTGAGTTAGAAAGTTATAGGACAAAACTAGGCCCCATTGGCTTATGCTTGTATATACCTGTAATCAACTATTCTGGAGGCTGTTATGAGGATCTCAGTTACGACTCAGCCCAGGCAGAAAAGCTCGTGAGACTCTTATGTCCAATAAACTACTCATGAGAAATGAAAGTGGTGCTGTGGCTCAAATGGTAGAGTACTAGCCTTGAGCACAACGAGGCTCAGCAATCACTCCTATGCCCTGAGTTGAAGTGCCATGAACGGGAAAAAAAATGTCTTAGAAGAAAAGCAATTAATATTTGTCATTTAGTGTCTACACTTCTGATTGAGAAATAGGTTCCCAGGGGTTTTAAAGAAAGAAAAGAAACAAACAAACTTGGATAGAGAAGGAAGTATGTATATCTGTTTTTGTATACTTGTCCATATTTTACATAATTACATAAAGGAGTTCATATATGACAGTGACATATGATTAGAAAACCGCAATGTTAAAAAATAAGCCTTTATGCTTCATTAAGAAATATGAAAGAAAACTAACATTATGAAAAGATATGTATTGAGCTACAATGTATTACAAATATATGATAATTTAAGAACTATTCATATTTCATTCTTAATTTAATTCACTGCAGCATGTATTTCAGCATGATTAATTGCCCAGCAAAATCTAATGGTTGGAATGTCTTTATTCAGTTTATACAAAGCTTATTTCTAAACTGGGTACCAGTAGCTCATTACCATAAGGCTAGCTATTCAGATAGCTGACATCTGAGGATCATGGTTTAATACCAGCCTAGAAGAAAAGTCCATGTCACTCTTAAGCCCAATTAATCACCTACAAGCCAAAACCAGAGCACAGCTGAAGTGGTAGAACATCAGACTTGGGCAAAAACATACATAGGCTTTGAGTTCTAGCCTGAGTACTGGCACCAACAAACAAAGAAAAAACTGAAAACCACAAACCTTATGTCTAATCTAAGACTAAGAGTTAACATTTTTTGCACTTCACAAAGTAACCTGCACATATCTAATATTTAAAAATTGGTATGGGGAAAATATTTGCTTTCCCAAAATATAATCCCAGAGCCACTTAAATCATGAATGGTAATATTGTTAAGTGTATGTTTATGGTTATTTAAAAACTGTTTTTTGACAAGAGGGTAGGTCAGAATTACATAATAAAAGGTAAATATTACTTGGACATGGAAAAAGCATTTCTGTTAGATACAATATAGTATGAATTCTGAGAGATTTATTTTAAAAAATCTACATAAACTTTTGACATAATAAATTGATCCAGGTTCTCCTGGTTTTTAGTTCAGCATCCCCAGTAAATGAAAAACTCGCTGCTAACAATGAGAGAAGCAATGCAGATTTAGCTAATGGTTCTGTTGGAATGTTCATCCATTTGAAAACAATCCATGTTTTTAAAAAAAAGCTACAAATCAAGGATGAATCTAAAAGGATAAAAATTTCTCACAAAGGAATAACTGCTCCTTCCTCTCTCTGTACAAATATACATTATGCTCTCTCTTCCCAGAGCCTGCATAATGAAGTACAGAAAACTATACCACAGTGATTTTTTTTCCCCATTAGTGCCAGAAAAAAAAATCACAGGAACAAGACTCACAATAGGTAAAATAAAGATGACATGAAACTAACACAAATGGCATTTTCCTAATTCATGTTAAGGGAGAATTTTTGCAGGTGAGAGGATTGTAATGGAGTATGACTAGCTTCTTTGCATTGCTGATATATAGTTTTCCTCACAGCCAAGGCTATTGGTACATTTTCAATAAAGAAGCAGGTAAGGAGATGACATTCCTCTAGGTGAGTCCTACCCTTTCTCCTTGTAAGTGTTGTCTTCTCAAATGGTGACAACTGGCCAGTTTACAAAACTCCATGCTGTGGCACAAAGGAGACATGTGAAGGAAACTCATGCACGAGGCCAGCCACGTGGCCGTGAAAGGCCCACAGAGGATGCAATGCTGTGTTGTGCCTTGAAATTTCAGTATCTCTATGTTTGAACTTGCATTTTTTAAAATTTACTTTTACTTCTTTATTTAGAAAAAATATTATAATTAATAGAAGGGTTACATTATGTTCACCAGATAGAAGGTGCATTCCTTAACAATCATTGCCACCCCTTTTCGTGTTTTTGAACTCGCATTTTGTAAGTGAAGGCTGATGGTGGGGTAAAGCATGACCCTGAGCAAAGGCCATGTATGTAATGAGCCTGGTGGTCACTCTTTGCTGTTCCCATCTCAGACAGCATTGCAGGGTCACAAATGCATAGAACCCGTTGTGCCAAGTGAATACAAACCAGGAGTGCTTCCGCTATGATGGGACAAACATTTGAGCAGGAATTTGCTTCAAAAACAGATTGAATGCCATTTCTGAAATGCAGATGACTAAGGAATCTTAATGTTTTCCTTTCCCCTCCCACCTTCTTTCCTCTCTCCCTCTCTTCCTCCCTTCTTCCCTTCCTTCCTTCCTTCCTTCCTTCCCTCCTTCCCTTGAGCTTGAAATCCTCCTGTATCAAGCTTCTTAAGAGCTGGAATTACAAGCCTGCCCTACCACATCTGGCAGGAATCATCTTTCCTTACTTGTATTATCTACTTGTGTTAATTCCTTCTATTGAGCAATCACTTATGCTGAAAATAATGACATGGAAACAAGAGCACATTAGTGTGCTCACAGACCTATTCCCTTTCATTTATCCTTATGTATCACCAAGGTGAGTGTAGAGTGTTGGAGAACATGCATGTACATTGGGTAGTAGAATCCCAGCAGTTGAGTTTCTTTCGTGCAGTGTTTCCACTGGTCTGGTAGGAAGGAACCATACATACATAAACAGAACAATGGCATCTGAGTTAGATGCTCTCTCATATCTGTATGTGACACTGGAAAACTATACAACATCAATTTGGATGACACAATTAATGATAGTACTCTAAAAGTTTTAATTGCATTCTATATAGAGCTAGATAAAATAGAGAATTTTTTTCACAAAAAGTAAACAGAAAGACCCTGGAAGAAAGGATAAGATATCTGTCAGTTTTCTTTAAGATATCTTCTAGTTATCTTTAAAAGTGTGTTTCCCTGCTCTTTGAATTGAGGAACCCATATTTTCATTTTGTTCTGAGTTTCACAAGTAATTTTGCCAGCCCTGGATAGCAAGAAGGAGTTTGAGAAGATAGGCTTAAAGTGAAAACCAGCTTTGCTATTTATTGAGAGTAAAACTATATGATATCCAAGATCTGGCTGCATCTGGTGACAAAATTTCACTTTTATAGGAGGGATTGAGTAAAATGAAATCTGAGAAGCCTCTAAGCTAGTGAAATGCCTGTCTTTTTCTTCAGGCTCTATGATTCTTTCCCCATGATTACTACAGACTTTTTTTTAGATGATACTCAATTGAATGCTGCCAGGCTTTTATTTCTTTTTCACCTTAGTTCAGAATGCCACCCTTGCTTCCAGGACCATCTTGTACAATGATTCCTTAAGAGCCATTGGTCAGCGGCTGCATTTCAGATCTGCAAACCTAGCCATTTGAAGCTCATGCACCTCATTTGTTGCTAGACGTCTACCTTTCATCTTCCACATGTCTCTCAGAATTATTAAATCCAAATAAAAATCATGATCCTTAGGCCTGGCCAATTATATTCTCCATTTATTTAATAACTTTATCATATCCAGTCTTCTAAGCCAGAATCAAAGGCTTATTCTAATTTCTTCTGTCTCTCTCCCTCCCACCCAATTAAATACTATGTTCTGTCAATAAAACCTCCCCAAACCCTTTGAATGTTCCCCTGGTGTTTTCTATTTATTATGACTTTACTTTTCTCTTCTTACTTGGTCTTTCTAGTTCTTCATATATCTCTGCTGTCTGAACAAAATTTATAAAAAAAATTCAATCACATAGCTTTTTGGTGATAAGAATTATTAATAATTACTCACCATTCAGGCTTAAAGCCTGTTCAATTTTTTTTTTGTTAGTCCTGGGTCTTAAACTCAGGGCCTGGGTACTGTTCTTGGATAATGTTTGCTCAAAGCAAGCACTTTGACAATTGAACCACAGCACCACTTCCAGCTTTTTCTGTGTATGTGGGTCTGGGGAATTAAACCCAGGTCTTCCTGCATGCTAGGCAGGTACTCTACCACTAAGCTGCCTTCTCAGCCTCAAGCCTATTTAATTTTTCATTCAAATACTTGTCGATGACGCCTTTGTGTTAATTGTCCACACTTCTTCCTTGCCTTTCCCCTTAATGTTCTTTGGTCTGATGATAGGTAGCCATTTATATTTCCTAAACTTCTCCCTGGTGCACATACACAGGAGTTTGCCAGCTACCATCTTTAAGGCTAGTTCCTGAGTGGCCTTAGATTTGGTCAAATAACTGAAAGAATATTAAAATATTGGAATAACTTGTTGGGAAAGATTCAGTTTGATTATTGTAATAGTAATCTTTTATGAAAAAAAATTGTTTAAAGACAAAAGCCATATAATGAATGATTGTTGTCCTGAATGTACTATGTTGTCTCTCATCTTCTTTGCTGTCCCTTGGTTATCTCATATTGTTATAGTATCTCACTTTGTTATCTGATATATTGAATTTATTTGTATTTGGATATTTGAAATTTGATAGGGAAGGGGGGAAAACCAAGACGGGTGTGGGGTGTGGGGGGGGGAGGGAAATGGGTACCAAGACATGTGAAAGGGTATCAATGTATGTGAATTAATGCACCTTCTATCTGGCAAATATCATGTAACCCTTTTACTAATTACAATAAAAAAATCCTGAAAAAACAAAACAAAACAAAAAAAATAAAGATAAGAGTCTCATAGTCTGGAAAAAAAGTTGTTTAAAGAATGGGATATTGGCTGGACATGGTGGCTCACGCCTGTAATCCTAGCTATTCAGGAGGCTGAGATCTGAGATTCACAGTTTAAAGCCTGCTCAGGCACTAAAGACCGTGAGAGTCTTATCTCCAATTAACCACTAGAAAATGGGAAAACAGGCAGTGGGACTGTGATTCAAGGAGTAAGGCAGTCGCTTTGAGCTGAAGAGCTCAGAGACAGTGCTCAGGCCCAGAGTTCAAGCTCCATAACCCACAAAAAAGGAAAGCAAGCAAGCAAGCAAGCAAGCAAGCAAGCAAGAGAAAGAAAGAAAGAAAGAAAGAAAGAAAGAAAGAAAGAAAGAAAGAAAGAAAGAAAGAAAGAAAGAAAGAAAGGAAGGAAGAAAAGAAAGAAGGAAGGGAGGGAGGAAGGGATCTTGGAATTAATTCAGAATTTATTGCAGTTACATGTGTTTTTAAATAAAGTCAAAGATAAAATGTCAATAGACACTTCCAGGGCAAAGGCAGAGTCAGAAAAGATTCAGAAGAGAGTGAACTTTGAAAAATCTCAAAGGATAACAAGAAGAATCTGTAAGACAGAAGAGAATGTTGGACAGATGGAGATATTCTCTGCAGATAAATAGATGTGCAGTCATAAAACTGGTGTGATTAGAGAGAACAGAATGCCCAAACCACCTTTGCATAGCCGTGGGAATTAAGGTAGGAAACCATATCAAGAGATACCCAGAAAAGAGAAGTGAAATAATTGAAAAAAGGAAATAAGGATGAAAAGTAGCTGGACTCACACCTGTAGTCCAAGCTACAGAAGTGGCTGAGATCTGAGCATTGTGGAACAGAGCAGGAAGATCTGTGAAACCACCACAGTAAAATTAAGAAATGAATAATAATAATAAATAAGTTAACAATGATACTGTAACTGAAGTAACAGAGTGCCAGCCTTGAAGGAGGCAGCTATAGGACAGTACTCATTCCCTGAGTTGAAGCCCTAGTAGCAGCAAGAGTGTACACACAAAAGTACACACACACACACACACACACACACACACACACACACACAGAATGAAAAATAGTTGATCACAAATATACAATTTTGGGTTCAGGATAAAACACGTATCTTTAGAATGAGGAGCAATTCCACCTGTTCATTTAAGCTATGGATAATTATAAACATCTTGTATTTTCGTTTCTCAGAAAATTGTATCTTAAGTCTTTTTGAACTCATGTTTTCTTGGAAAAGCAGCTGTACATTCTCTGCCTTCACCTATGTTAATCAAGTACGAACAACTGCCTTTACTTAGCATCTCCAGGTAATTTTGAATAAGGCTTCTTTTATTTAAATCTTCTATTGCCTTGCTTATTTTTTTCACAAGTGTCAAGTCTGTTGAAGGCTATGTTCAAATTTGGAAATAAAAGTAGTCTATCTATAACCAAAATGTTGATGTTTAGTCTTGGAGCTTTAAGATAAAATTATAAAGACATATTTATCTTGTTAGTTTGAATTTTTATTTATTTATTTATTTATTTATTTATTTATTTATTTATTTATTTTTGCCAGTCCTGGGCTTGAGCTCAGGGCCTGAGCACTGTTCTTAGACTTTCTCAAGGCTAGAGCTCTACCACTTGAGCCTCAGCACCACTTCTGGCTTTTTTCTATGGATGTGGTTCTGAGGAATCGAACCCGGGTCTTCGTGCATGCTAGGCAAGCACTCTACCACTAGGCCAAACTCCTGGCCCCAAGAATTTATATTTATAATTTGATATGATTAAACAAAAATGGATATTAGGGCTTTTGAGTTTTTTGGCCATTTTTTGAATTACTTTTTATTTTCATACTTTGAAGATTAACATTCATCAAATATGTTTACCAGTGAAACTAGGAAATTCAAAGATAAACAGCTTGCATTCTATAAGAATTCTGTTGGCTGTGGGGTGGATTCACAGCTATTAAAATCTGATGCCTATTTATCAAATTCAAATCAAGAATCTCAAAACCCAAACAGACATTTTTCATGTTATTATGCACTGGGGCATAGAAAAGGTGATTATTGTATTAAAAATCATCTTAAAAGATGAAGATTAGCCTTTCTCCAGAAATAATGATATTCCTTGGCATGCTAGCTTAAAATACAAGGTTAGTTTATACATGTTTTAGGAAAAACACAAGTGGGACATTCATATATATATATACATATATATATACATATATTTCTTAGCAGGAATATATTTAATGTTTTCTGTGAAACTAAGAGGTACATATCCTGCTTCTTTTAATCTTCTACTGTATTCATAGTTCACAGGTGTTATTAATACAATATTTTGGGAACTTGAGTTGAATATGATTTTTCTTATCTTTATCACGAAACCAGCTTTGCTGGCCTGATCACATAGTTTCAGCATAACAAAGGTAATGTGTCTTTGTTGGGGTAAAGGCAGAGACTGTTGTGGGAGGCAAGGTCAAGTTTACATTCTTCCCATTTCTCCACCTGTGACAGAATCCTGAGGTAGAATATGAGTGAAGTTATTGGAAAGCTGACAGTTCTAGTTCAAAAAATGATATGGAAATTGGGTCTTATGGAGTCTCCTAGTCACATTCAAGCCCCTGAGGAAAAGAGCAATCAAGTAAAGGAAGATTCAGAAGACCAAAGTTATACCTGTGGTGGAAGCATGGCCTCTGGTCACATCTGGTTTTCAGATGTGATTCAAGGATTTGGACATTGCCACATGCCCTGAACCATGAGAGAAAAGTTCCTGAGAAAGCTAAAGTTCCAGGCTCTCAGGACAGAACAATCACCATTTATAAAAGCTTTCCAAATAAAAGCAAAGGGTGCAAATGCCAATGGATACAAGATTAATTCTAAGAAAAAAGGCAGATAGAACCAGTTGTATCTCCATGGTCTAAAGGCCACGCTGGCCAGCACAAGATGCTGTCCAAGAATTTTAGCCAACTTTCCCCAACTAATGAAAGGTCAGTGAAGTTCTAATCTCTATTTGGTACCCATCTGGGAAGATGCGCAATGTGAGCAGAAACATACATGCAAAGCACTATTTAAACCAGACAAAATATATGATGGATTCAATGAATCTTAGCCTCTGCTGAGCAACGATGTTTCTATTCCTAACCACTTCAAGGCTGAGATCTATGGATCACAGTTAGAAGCCAGCTCTGGCAGAAATGTCTGAGACACTTATCTCCAACTAACCAGAAAAAAAGAAGCCAATGGTAGAATTGTGGTAGAAATGGTGGAGTCTCAGCCTACCACTATCTCACCCATCTTTGAGCAAGAAAGCTGGGGATAGTGCCCAGACTCTGACCTTAAGGACTACTGCAGGCATAAATAAATGAATAAAAACATTCTCAGCCTCTATTTTGTTCTTTATATCTGCTCTAGTTGTGGTATCTGACCCAGGAAAAGTGTATTTG
Organism: Megascapheus bottae; assembly: GCF_031878675.1. Lineage (NCBI taxonomy): Eukaryota > Metazoa > Chordata > Mammalia > Rodentia > Geomyidae > Megascapheus > Megascapheus bottae. The sequence goes on from NC_143531.1 coordinate 18,166,703, forward strand.
CGTATAATTATTGTCTCTTTTCATTATACTTAAGCAAAGTTCAAAAACTCAATATGTAACAGATATATGTAGGTTAAAGACACATTACAAATACATTAAATAAAAGTAAAATGAATTGATCTGCTATTTCTCACTGAATGTATTCATTGAAATTGAATTATATCTTTGCAATTCAATTCTTTGAATAATTCTTTGAATTATTCTTTGAATTACTGCATCTTATAGATCTCATTGGAGCTAAGTATCCAGGATCTTGCTTATATGAACATGCTTAAATTTTCCAATATCCTAAATTTATTTATGACCATTTAGCTCCTCTGATAGAAAATGAAGATTTTTTAAAATTCAATTTTATGTGTATTGTGTATTGGGGAGCTTTGCATAAGAAATGTTTATGTTTTACCATGTGTTAATGTTTTAAGACTTGTTCAGGAATTGTCAAGCAGGATCTAGAATTGTTTGTGTAGTGTTTTTTTTTTTTTGTTTGGTTTTTTTTTGGTCTATCATGGGGCTTGAATTCTGGGCATGGGTGCTGTCCCTGAGCTCTTCAGTTCAAAGCTACTGCCCTACCCCTTAGCCACATTGCCACTTCCAGCTTGCTAGTGATTAATTGGAGATAAGTGTCTCATGGACTTTAGTGCCCAGATTGGCTTTGAACTGTGATCCTCAGATCTGAGCCTCCTGAGTAGCTAGGATTACTGGTGTGAGCCACCATGCCTGGCTGTTGGCATAGCTTTCTTAGAAATATATGGAATTGACAAACCCAAAGAATGAATATTTCTTCTACTTTTGCTGAGACATAAATTGGTCACGCCATTTGTCTAATCACAAGATATGGGAATGAAACTTCCCTTTGCTGTGGGACTACATGAAGGTGATTTATACTAGCACTGTCAAAACCTTATCTGAACAATTTAAATATCTCTGACACTGTCACATTCATTTTTTTGTCCAGAAATATTTATTGCATACCTACTATATTTACAAGGGAACTATGCACTAGATAACTAGCAGTGAATAAAAGTAAAAAAAATCCTGTCCTCATAGAACTTCCAACACTGCGTGGAATCATAAATAACCTGACTTGCAGTTGTAAATAGTTAGAAATTAAACTAATCATGTGTGTTTACATTGGGAAGATACACAATAGAATATGCTTTAAACAATACTCTGTGAACCACAATAAGTAAACGGACTGAATTTGGAGACATATTCATATACTGTAATTATGAGTGAAGAACTGGTTGATATAAAAGAGTAAAAATAAAAACAAAAATACATACATAATAATATAATTTATAAATTAGTTATTGTGCCTGAAATATATTGAACCATTTTCTTACATTTCCACAAGGTCAGTCAAGTTTTGTTTATTCTTATTGTTGTTAAGTCTTCTATAGATGAATCACTATTGTTCTATCACTTATAATAAAAATATCAATATCCAGGACAGTGGTTGAGGGCATGGGGTGAGATGAGCATTGCGATCCATTTTGCTTTGGATATTGCATACCATGGCTTCTACCCTTCTGTATGGCTTACATTTGTTGCAAACAAAACTGAACAACTGCTTATTCACTCCGCTAACATGTCCACTCTGTGCTTACAAGAAGAAAATGCTGTGTGCTGGCATTTCCAGGCCAATATAAATGTATGTACAATTGGGAATTGAAAGTCACAGAATCTTTCTTTGGAGAAATCCTATTCTCTGATTCTTGTCTTTAGGAAACTGTACTTAAAACTTGTAAGTGTATTAACATTGGGAAGTACAACATATTCAAACAATATTTTAAGGCAAAAAATCTTCCCATTGTTCCAGATCACAACAAATACAAATAATAAAGGGTTAAGAAATGTTAATGCCTTATAAAAGTGCACTGGAGTAGAATAGAAATCCGATGCTATACAGAAGGCAATAAATCTGCCTTTTCTCTCTTCTTGCTGGCACTGGGGCCACCTCCCTTCCTCTCTGGCTGTTGGTAGTGGAGCCAGGCACAGTCAGCTAATGGCTCTCAGCAGGAAGCAGAGGCAGCCTTAATGTCCTCTCTTCCCTCCCCTAGGGTCCTAACAGCAGCACCTCAAGAAATGATCAACACTGCCTCTCCTTTCCAGCTGCACTATTTCTGCTTTCCCATTAGTATGAAATTCAAAAGAGATCATACAAGATGGGGAGCAGGGGTGGGGGGAGGGAAATGTGGACCAAGACATGAGAAAGGGTATCAATGTTTGTAAAGTAATGTATCTTCTATCTGGTGAATATAATGTAACCCTTCCTATTAATTACAATAAAAAATATAAAAAAGAGACCATACTTTCTTTTCCCAAAGTTTGAAATTCAAAGTGTTGATCTGAGGATGTTTGATCTGGATACATTATTTTTTTATAGTATCATGGAGGTCAAAGAAAATATTTGATGAACATAATTACTCCACAGGCAATCTTTCAGAGATGTAGCTGCTGCCTACATGAGAAGCAGGCTTTCTAACACTATTTATGATATTCATCAGTTTTTTCTCTATAGTAGTAAGAATTAAGTCTACAAATCACCTGAAGATTTTTTTTTCTTTTTGTGAAAATACAAAGTATACTTTTAGGAACACACTCCCTGCAATCTGGAACTGACTGACATTCAAAATCACTGGAAAAAAAATTCTATTTGATTCTCTTATAAATGCTTTTTGAAAGTCATCGAAGTTTTTTATGATGAAATGCTAGGATTAATAAGCATGGCACAGACCTTTACAGAATATATTTCATTTCATTCTTATTATATATTCTATCACTCTGTATTCAAAAGGAAAAAAAAATGTTTCCCAAACCAGGGGCCTCTGGCACATGCATACTATTCCAGGTGCTTGTAAGGCTGAGATGGTAAAGATTGTAGTTTGAGAGTAGCCAGGCAGAAAAGTGTGAGAGCCCTTTTTGAAAAAGAACGGGGATGCTGATATATGCCTAGGTTGAAAGTAAGACATGATCTCAAAATAACCAGCAAAAATCAAGGCTAGAAGTTTGGCTCAGTAGTAATGCTTGTTTAGCAATTGAAAGACCTTGAATTCATACTTAAAACAAAAGCATCTGGGTTTTCATTTTAGAAAATGTCTAGGTGATTTTTAGAAGTTAAATGTGTTTATGCATACCAGAAATTCAATACACAGACTAGTAAATATTCTCTCTATATATAGATATATATGTTTGTACTATATATCTACATTTACTATGTGCTAGTCTCTCTCTCTCTTTCTATATATATATATATTCATATAGATTACACACACACACACACACACACACACACACACACACACACACACACACACACACACACACACACAGCATTAGTACCAGGTACTGAACTCAGAGACTGGGCACTTTTTCTAGCTTTATCACTCAAGACTGGTTCTCTATCACTTGAGCAAGAACTCTGCTTCCAGCTGTTCTGTGATTTATTGCAGGTAAGAGACTCAATGGATTTACTGACCGGACTGGCTTGGAATGCAATTCTCAGATTCAGCTGTCTGAGTAAGCTAGATGTGAACCATCAGCTCCCAGCATCAATAAATATGTTTTTAAAGTGAGCAAAATAATGGATGAAAAGGTGCAAATTAAATACTAAGTTATCTCTATTGCATCACAAGGAAAAAAAATCGTTGTGGTTAGGCAAGATTAACAAAATATTCTACTTGTATTGAGATTCCTAAGCACAATGACATCACTTTGGTGTGTATAATTCTCTGTCTCTGTCTCTCTGTCTCTCTCTTGCTCTGGTCTCCTCTTACCTGAACATGCACACACACGAAGAATCTACAGACTCTTTGGATGCATTATCACTCTGGGTTCATAGATCCATTCAATTTGAACGTAAATCCCCTCTTAAGAAGTTCACACATGAAAAGCTTTCATTCCTCAGAGCATTTCTAAGAACCACACATGTTCATTTTCAAATGCTGGGTTTATATTTGAGCCTACAGGATGTTGCTTTCATCACTGGCCCATTTTTTATATCAAAATTGAATTGCCCTTTTAACTATATTTCCAAATCCCTTTATTTAAATTATATACCAAGTGAAAATGAAATCCATTACCACACAGAGTTAACTCTGCATGTGACTCTTATAGCAAATACAACTTCATGAATTCAATATTTTGCAAGCTGTATACAAGAATATGGATGTATGGATGACTGTATTTTGTGTGGCTTACCTGAGAAAGGGAAAAAAGTATTGTTAAATTATTTAATTCCTGGGCTGCTTAGTTTTTTATACTTCTTTTGTAGTGATTTGTCAATTAAGTGATTCAGTTTTACTGAAAATGGTGTCGTTTTAAATTTTAAAAGTTTATGCATACATGCAATCCTTTATCCATTTTGCACATTGAAAAAGTAAAGAAAGCAGAAGATTAAAGTCAAAGGGATTATAATTACATAGCTGTTTCTTACTCCAAACAGAAAGCCATTTACAACAGGGGAGCTGCTCACCCATATTCAGGGAAAATTTAAGGGTGAACACCCTGTAAATATTTTTTCAGAGCTCAAGAAGGAAGTGTCCATACTCTCTTTCATTTTTATTTTTTTCTATTTATTTATTTATTCATTCATTCATTCAAAACATGACCCTAAGATACATAGGCTCCACAGTTTACCTCATTTGTAATAATTAGTGTAGGTCTAGTGTTGGGAGCCGGAGTGTGGAGCCATGAATCTGCATAACTCAGTAAGATAACCACACAAAGATATGAGCTGTCATGTATGGCGCCATGTCTATGAACTTTTGAGCTACTCTGTATTGTGAGCTCCCTGACCTTATCGATTTATTGCTTTATTGTTTTATGGCTTTGTCCTGCTTAATTGATCTGAGATTTACTCCTTTGTAAGAATGTAACCCCTGGAAGTTCCCTGGTTTCAAGAAAGTATATAAGATATGATTTGGAAATAAACGATGCTACATTCTTAAGCTCACAGCCTTCTTGGGTTGCTGACTTGGCTGTGGTCTCCCGACCCCATCTGTTTGCCTCTTTTCTATTTTTTCCTAGTCCCTGCCCCCTTTTTCAGGAATCCCAGTTCACTGCAGGCTGGCCTTGGCAGTTGAGGATAGACCTAGAAGAGGATCACAATACATCAATAACAATGTACATATGGCCATATAAGATAATGCTAACCAGAAAGGAACTCCAAGATATGGAAACAAGAGGTTCTTTTGAGTTGTTATTGTTTGTAATATACTGTACAAAGTTATTTCTTTTTTCTTTTATCTTTTTTTTCCTTTGGTTTATCTCCTTTTGTCACTGTATTTGATCTTGGTACCCTGTGCCTTGTATATATGCTTATGTGAATTATTATTATTGTTATTATTGGAAAAGAGAAAACAAAATGGTGAGACAAAGGAGAATGGGTCAACCAACAGAACAGTGATACTCGCAAGAAAATATGCCGGAAATGGATTTAGGGGGCTGGGGAAGGGAAAGTAGGAGAAAAAAAGGGAGGACATAATAACGTTTGACAAGAAATGTACTCATTATCTTACCTGTATAACTATCCACCTTACATATATAACTGTACATCATTTTGACAATAAAATTAATTTTTAAGTGACTATATTCCTACTGTATACTAGACACTCTTTTATGTATTAAAATTATTGTAGGAAATGAAACAAGCAAAATAATCTCCTCTCTAGCAGAACTTCTGTTACAATGGTCAGAGAGAAAAAAGACAACATCTAATAAGTAATAGATTAAACACAGGTATAACACAACTACCTACCACATTCATGGCAGAAAAAATACAGAGTAAGACTGATCAGAGCTGAGTCTCTCTGAGATCGCAATCTGTGTACGAGTTAAGCAGAAAGGAGCCAGCCAGGTGACTATGAGAATTAAAAAAAAGAAAAGAAAACATTCTTAGAGGAGGAAATTAGCTCCTGTGATGGCAACAAGTGAGAAACAAGCTTGGTGTGTCCAAGGAGCCCAAACAATGCCAGGAGAGATGGCAGCAGCAGGAGCTCTGATCATTTTGCTTTGGCCTATGTTTCATATTTTGAGGCTTAAGCCCAAAGGTCCCATTTCCTGTTTGATGCTCTGTCTCTACCTCTGTCAAGGCAATCAGGTGTTTCATGGGGTATTTTTGTGAGCATTTTACCAAATACATCAGTTTAGACTTTTATTGGACAGAATGCACAGTGTCCATTCCAGTCTCCAGTACATGGATGAAATAATATTGGTACTCACTTTAACAATCTGTTTGGTTTTGAATCCTAGGAATCCTAGCTCCTACTGATTTTAGTGCAGTGGCTTTTGAGCGGATCCACATGTAAGGGGACATGTCATGTCCATTCCCAGAAGCCACAAAGTTGTAGCTGGATCACCTAGAAGCAAGGGCTTTGAGGAGTCAAAGGCCTTCTGTGAAATTCTTTCCCTCCAATGTAATTCTTCCTTTCTTTCTGCAAATGCTGTTCCTACTCTTGATGAGGTATAGGACTTCTGACTCCAAAGGGTCAGAAATGACACATTTTAAAGACTCAGTTTCAATTTCAATTCATAGGCAAACTGTTGATCCTCTTCAACCCTTTATTTGCTCATTAAAAATATCATCATGATGCATAACATTCATGCATATAAAGCATTTAGCAATGTCACACTAAGAGACAACATGGCTTCTTTGGTCTTCATTTCTAATCAGGGAATACAATTTCCCTAGTGTAGTTGGGTTATCAAAATATAGTCCTTGTACCGGGCACAGTGGCTCATGCCTGTAATCCTAGTTACTCAGGAGGCTGAGATCTGAGGCTCACAGTTCAAAGTGGGCACTAAGGTTCATGAGACTTTTATCTCCAATTAATCACTAGAAAATGTGAAGTGGGGCTGTGGTTCAAGGGGTAGGGTGGTAGTCTTGAGCTGAAGAGCTCAGGGGACAGTGCCCAGGGCCAGAGTTCAAGCCCCATGACCCACAAAAAAAAATGCAGCCCTTGGATAAACAGTAGTAATCTGTCCAACTTACTTTTTAGATATAAGTTCTCTGATTTAGAAACTGGGACGTGATCCAGGAAACTATGTTTTAACTTAATAAGCAACTCGGATACATGCTACTTCTGCATGGAAAAAATGTACTACATTGTAGACTTGTCTATTCGTTATCCACAATTATATTTCTCACACTGGTGCCAGAGTGAGTAGCACACAAATCTGAAATAACCTTTAAAAATATCAGGGAAGGAAGGAAATCAAGATAAGCAGGGGGAGGGTGGAAGGGAAATGGGGACCATGTCATGAGAAAGGGTATCAATGTTAGTGAAGTTATGCACCTCTATCTGGTGAATATAATCTAATCCTTTTATTAATTACAATAAAAATATTTTAAAAAAGATCCCAAATTGAAGAAGCAAATAAAATATACAAAAACAGAGAAAAACAAACTTCCTAAAAATAAAATCACGCCACTTATGGAGAAATGATCGGAAATAGAGATCATCATGTTGGATAAAACAAACTCCAAAAGTCAGATGCCCCAAACTTTTCATTGGTTTGTGTTTATGTTTGCTAAGTGTACTTCTTTTGTATTCATTGTACAGTTAATTAAAAATATGATTATGCTCACTCTTGGGTGTTCTAATAAAGACCCAGTGATATTTCCTGTGCTATCAATGTAATAACTTTAAATGTTATCTCTTAATGCTTGTTTTCCTCTCATATAATGGAGTTGTGAAATTTTATCTAGTATATATGAGTCCAGTATATTTAGAACTATCTGTTTCAGTGGTTTTCAAAAGAAAGTTCTTATTTCCAAGTTAATTTTTTTTTTTAATAAAGACAAGATGGGCCGGGAGTTTGGCCTAGTGGTAGAATGCTTGCCTAGTATGCACGAAGACCCAGGTTCGATTCCTTGGTACCACATACTTAGAAAAAATCTGGAAGTGGTACTGAAGCTCAAGTGGTAGAGCTCTAGCCTTGAGAAAGTCCAAGGACAGTGCTCGGGCCCTGAGCTCAAGCCCAGGACTGGCAAAAAAAAAAAAAAAAACAAAAACAAAAACAAAACAACAACAACAAAAAAAAGACAAGATCACTTCAATCAAAGGGTCTCTAGGATATGGAAACAAGAGGTTTATCTTGTGTGATTGTTGTTCTTAAAGAGCTATGTTATTTCTCTTCTCCTTTGTTGCCCTTTGGTTAATCTCATATTGCTATTGTACCTGACTTTGTTACCTGGTATATTGTATATACGTTTATTAGTTTCTTAGTGAGGGGTTGTGGAGGGAAGCTAGGGTTCAAGCAGCTAATCATGTTAAGTGATAACAGAGACAAGGACCAGGAAAACTGGTAGAAATCTGAGGGAAGGGAATGGAAAATTCCCAAGAAAACAGAAAAAAAATGATTCCTCCTGGTCTAGCTTGAACAATGGAAAGGTTAGGCATGTGGTTAACTGAAGGAGTAGTGTAAATACTACCTGAGTTGAAGATTTGATGGGCCAATGAGAAAACAAGCCATAATGGCAACTAGATTATGACATGAAGCAAATAGGCCTATTAAATATTTTAGCTGGATATACTGTAATGCAGTAGAAAGAAAACTAGCAAAGAATTCGTGGTTTGTAAGCACTAAACATAAATAATAGAACCCAAAGGGTGTAGCATTTACATCTCTCCAGAATATTTGCCTGTGGAGATTACAATGTAAATGTGGTAAAAATAAATTCAAATGCCTTGATATGAAAAATTTAAAAAAATTCTCAGCATACTTTTATGTTCGGTATCAAAAAGCTCAACCCTTTGTGGATTAAATAGTACACAGGGCTTCTGAATGAGCACTTTGTTTTCTAATTGTAATGAATGTGTGTTTTAATTTTTAAAATGATACTCTTGAAGTAAATAAATAGGAAATATAGCAACTTTTCACTGATCCCATATGCTTTGTTTTCATGACAAACTGATATTGAAATGATCCAATTTAAAAATCCCTATGATATTTTCTGTCTCATACAGATGAAACTCATTTGTTACAGGTACAACTTCATGTCTTTTAGATAATGCACAAAACAGTATAAGATAGCCTAAATTGCATGCATTTGTCATCTCAACCACTTATCAGCTTCGATCTTCCAGATATGTACCCGTTCTTTCCTTCATCACTTCTTGTTCTTTATTGGCCTCACTTAACAATATTTGTAATTTATGAGAGATGACAGATTAGTCCTGCAGTTTTCTTTGAGGCCTAAATGACTATATATGCCTGTGATATATTCAAATCACCAAAACAGTAGGTATGAAATGCAAATGTGCTTAGGGTAAAAGCATTTCCCTGCCAAGTAGCCATCATTATATCTACAGAAATTCTAAAATAATCCAATTTTTTAAATTTCATTTTGCGTTTAATTTCTTCCCAGATGTTTGAAGGATAAATTCAGGCTGTGTCTTGCTATAAGCATCTGCTTAGGATCAGGAAACTTAGAAGAGGATTCTCTACAGAAATCTGGTCACACTTGAGTGAGACCTTGTTCAAATATCAACTAGAAAGGGGAACTTAGAAGACATATTTCCATCTCTCAGGATTTGAAGCAACTGGCATATATATCAAGAAGTAAGTTCAAGGGTCTAAGTAACACACACACACACATACACAAACACACACACACACACACACACACACACACACACACACACACACACACACACAGAAAGCCTCTTCAATATCTATATGTCCTTGTCTCACTGGGAAGGTATTGGGCTTTCAAGTTGTGGTATTGTTGCTTTTGATATTATCAGGGGCTCCAATGAGAAGAGAGGAAGAAGAGAGAGTCAAAAATGAATTCTGTGTGTGTATGTGTGTGTGTGTGTGTGTGTGTGTGTGTGTGCGTGTTACTTAGACCCTTGAGCTTACTTGTCTCATCTGCCTAAGGGGGCGCTCTACCACTTGAACCACACTTTTCTACCTGGACTGGCTTCAAACTGCACTCCTGAATCTCAGCAATCTGAGTATCTCTGGAGAATGACAGGTTTGAGCACTCGGCACTCAACTGATTAGCTTTTTTCAGAGGAAAAAAATAGAGGTACTTCAAATTTTTAGCACAATATAATGGAGCAGTTATAAGCACAAAGTTGATTCACACTGCCCAGGTTAAACTATGATATGTCTTTGATAAACCTATGTAATTTCCTGGACATCCACTTGGTCTATAAAATGGAAACTTATCATAGTATCTATATTGTAGGTGTATTAAATTTAAATAAATTTATATTTGATGTGAGAAGCATCATATATAGTTTATATATTTTTGAAATTTTAACAATGACAAAAAAAATTAAATTTTAGCCTATCCATAGTTTATAAAAACCACTGTTAGGAAGGCATTGCCATATGACTTCCTTTGGCATAGTTGTTGACTAGACTTTGATTTTAAAAATAAAACAATAACCCATTCATGTCTTTCCTATGAAATTCACATTCTACAAGGGATAACTCCTTGGTTACTACTAAAATCAAAATGGAGCACAAGTATTTTCCTGATCATACGACAGAGAAAAAGTAGAGTAGGGCATCATCTATTTTCCACCTCAGAGGGTATCTTTCAAAGTAAAAGCTCCAGTCAAACAGACAATGGCAACATCTGTTCACATTGATGAGAACTTTAGGACCAGTTGAGAGCATTTATTAATTTTCAGTCGGGAAGCCTAGGGAACACCGCAGTCATGGCAATCATTTGCATGTTAATACAACATTATAAAATCCTAATTTGGAAAGCATCCTATTAAAGAGTGGGAAAATTATCTTGTATAGTTATCAAATAGAATACACTGACGTTTCCCTAATAATTTCTCAATCTTGGCCACCCAAAAGTAAAAACAGTAACAAAACAAGAGAAAAAGAAGTTGTGCTCAATAGAGAACATATATTCATCTGCTTTCTAATAAGTGTTTTGGAAATTAGAACCTCTGTGAAGTGGAAGTCTTTGAAAATGTCAGAGCTGATTGCAAACAAACCCCAGTCCTCACAGGAGCCTGTGCCAGAAGCCTCCCATTGTTCACGAATATTAAAAGTGGTTGTTTTAAGACTTCATTGAACATTTTACTAATGTGTTATTGAATCAAATCTGTTTGCACATCATTATCTAACTAGGTCAAGTAAATACAAAAAAATAATTGTGCAAAATTGATGCAAACTACCCAAACACCTTCGTAGTTTATTCAAATAAACACAATGCTGGAGCATATGATTGCCTAGCAAGCTTCCATCACCAAAATGGGAAAGTTGAATTAGCTTTTATTTTCAGACCTAGAGAACATGGAGGAACTTTGTAAAGGATAATTCAATAGGCAAGTTTCAATATGCCAACAGTCAGGGGCAACGGGGCATATATTTCTATCTTCATTTTACAGAAAGTAATAACACGGTATTGCCTCTTCTATCCCTGGGAAAAATTTGGAAAAGAAAACACTCTGCTATATGACTTCCTTTATTTAGCACATATATATATGTTTCTAATTGGATATTGTCAGTACAAGTTGCTCAGGATAGCTAAAAATATAAAAGTGTAATTTTCACAAATATGACTTTTACTTTATATTATTGTGTAATGTTGCATTATATGTTATATTATTTTTACACATTAACACAGTATATTTTACAGCATATAATTATATATTTTTATATTAGCATAAAGGTAAAGAAATGATGTTCATTATAAAGTTGACCATGGTATTCTTGGGAAAACACAGAAATCCAATATCTCTTCCAATGAAAACTTAACTTACCTAGCAAACATTTACTGAAGAGCCTTTATGGTGTTGGCATGAATGTTACTATCAGCGATTTCCCTACCACGAAAGGTCAGGGCCATTGGGACTGTAGAATGTGAGAGCTGCTATTACCAGCTCAGTAGGCACCATGCCATTGCACTCTGCAGATTCACAACGGCAAAACACAGATTGCTCTCTCACAGGCTGATTAATTCCAAGAAAGTTTCGCATCACTTTCTCACACACTGGAATATGGAAACACTTATTTTCTGAACAATCTATTCATCTCCCCAACTTGTTCTCTCCTCACAGCAGACCTACATATGCAAGCTGATGAAAATTATAAGACTGCTTAAAGAACTCAAGTCAGGACTAGAGCGCTAGACGAGCCTGCTTCAGTGCCTTGCAGCTGAAGCTCAAATATGGCCTTTTCAATGACATTTATGGACCAGAAGACACTTCTGTCTTGGGGACTGGCTAATGGAATATGGGTTAGTAAACAATGATTAGATGTTATTAAAATGCTATTTTTGACATTGAATTGAAGACTAGATAGTTTTGTTTTCAATTGCTATATGAAGTACACAAATTTTTTATCTTTTTTTTTTTTTTTTGCCAGTCCTGGGCTTGAGCTCAGGGCCTGAGCACTGTCCTTGGACTTTCTCAAGGCTAGAGCTCTACCACTTGAGCCTCAGCACCACTTCTGGCTTTTTTCTATGTATGTGGTACCAAGGAATCGAACCCGGGTCTTCATGCATGCTAGGCAAGCACTTTAACCACTAGGCCAAACTCCCAGCCCCCAATTTTTTATCTTTCTATTTACCTAGTTGTTCCTTACCCTTTATATCCAACAACTGGTCATTGTAGATTAAAAATTAGACTTATTTTAAGAGTTGATAGATTGATAATTTGACTGATAAAGTTTTGGCTGGCCTGTTCCTCCTTTTAAAACAGAGTACTTGCTGGGCACTGGTAAGTCACACTTGTAATCCTAGCTACTCAGGAGGCTGAGATCTGAGGATCATGGTTCAAAGCCAGCCCGGGGTTGAAAGTCCATAACATTCTTATCTCCAATTAACTACCACAAAACCAGAAGTGGTGCTTTGGTTCAAGGAGTAGAGCACGAGTTCAGAGAGTGGCCAGGCTAAGAGTTCAAGCCCCATGACAGACAAAAATCAAACAGCAACAACAACAAAATCAAAGTGCTCTAGAGTCATCTTTTACGTAGGAATAGACCATCTTGTTAATCAGGGTAAAATAAGATAAAATTTATCCTTTGTATCTACTGTATTAAATCTCATCTTGATTAATAGTCCTAGGTGAATTGAGAAGCTATAAATTATTAAACTAAATGCATGTGCCTCAGTGTTGCGGTTTCAAAAGGGATGTAAATGTTTTAATATCATCCTGGGTTCTAGTGACTAATCCCTGTAATCCTAGCTACTCAGAAGGCTGAGATCTAAAGATCAATATTTGAAGCCAATGGGAAGGGGCAGGAAAGTCCTTGAGACTTTTATCTCCTTTTAATCACCAAAACAATCACCAATGGAGCTGTGGCTCAAGTGGTAAGGCACTAGGCTTGAGCATAAAAAGCTTACGGAACAGTGCTCAGGCCCTGATTTCAAGCCTTAGAATGGGCTTGTGAGTGTACATGCACACACACACACACACACACACACACACACACACAGAGTTAATTATATCGATGACCACAGAGTCTTGTATGATTTTGAAAGTATTGCAAGAAACAAAATTACCATTGAATCTTCACCTTCATCGATAAGAATATTTATCAACTATATATAATAAATAGTTTTATATACATGCATATATATAAATCATAGTTCATTCTAATTCACATTGTCAAGATATGCAGCTGAAAATCAATCTTCAACCAATTAATTCACGAGCTTTTTCTTATTTATCATGTAGCATAGTACGGAACCCATCTTTCTAACTGAAAAAGCAGAGCAACAGTGAATTCACCCAGGGTGAATGCGGATATCATGGAATGTAAAACAAAGCCATCTCTTTCTTAAACTTAAATTAAAGCCCCAAACTATTTCTGAGGAGAAATGTTATCAAAATGATGAAAAGACACATGGGAAAACTGAACCTAAGTATCAGGGATGAAAAGATAGGAGATCAAATAACACAGCAAGTTCCAAGATTTTCCTTTTCTTAAAGATGCTTCAAACAACACACACAGTAAAGCTCAGAAACAGCAAGAAAGATATATGAAAACATGAGATGGGTAGAGAGAAAAAAGAGAGGGACAGAGCCACAGAGAGGGGAGGAGAAGGGAGGAAGGAAGGAAGGGAGGAAGGAAGGAAGGAAGGAAGGAAGGAAGGAAGGAAGGAAGGAAGGAAGGAAGGAAGGAAGGAAGGATGGGAGGGAGGGAGGGAGGGAGGGAGGGAGGAAGGAAGGAAGGAAGGAAGGAAGGAAAGGAGGGAGGGAGAGAGGGAGGGAGGGAGAGAGGAGAAAACCAATCTTGCTCCTTTGTTTTGTTTTGTTTTTGTTTTTTTTTGCTGATCCTGGGCTTGGGCTCAGGGCCTGAGCACTGTCCTTGGACTGAGAAAGACACTTCTTGATTAGCAGCTGTGTAGGCAGAGGGAAGGCTGAGGTTATGGAAATTTGGCTAAGAATTCACACAGAAAATTGCTCAAGGTGGTAGGGAAATAGTTCAATCAATAGTCAGCACGCTGGGCTCAACTAATGCTCCAATTTCATCATATTTAAATGAGGTGAGCGCTTACTCTTTGTGGAAAGTATTCAATTGGGAGTGCTCAAATTGTGGTGCCTATTAGTTGAGTGATAATTAACTTTTTCATTTTCATATGGTTCACTTCTCTATGGAGACAGTTTTGTTGCTCCCTGTGTGTTCAGATTGAACCTGGACTTTACATGAGACAGTAAGGGATTTGAACTTGTTATGGAAGAGAAAGAAAAAAAATCCTAACAACTGTTCCATTGGTTATTGCCTTAGATCTCTGCCCCTCTCATCTCTTTTTCCTTCCTTCCTTCCTTCCTTCCTTCCTTCCTTCCTTCCTTCCTTCTTGCATTCTTTCTTCTCTTTTTTGGTTATTGTTGTTTTGTTGTTGCTTTTGTTTTTTGCTTGTTAGTACTTGGATTTGAACTCCAGATTTTATGCTTACTAGGTAAGCAAAGCCTTTTCACATCTGAGTTTATTTTTATTTTGTTTGCTTTAAAACAGAGCAAGTTTATTTGAAAGCAAAGCAAAAGAAAATTCATAAGGAAAGGTATGAAAACCAAGCAGTGAGACACTGTTCACAGAGGAGTGCCAAAGAAGAGTCTGTGCATTTATTTTTTAGAAACATTTTTTAAAATTCTAACAGTTTTCTGAATTTCCCCCCTCTAATTTTTGAGTCAATTTGGAATATAATTGGAGTAAAATGTGAAGCTGGAGTCCAACTTTTTTCCCAGAGGCTGATCTGTTCCAGTATAGAATTAACTATTGATTCAAGAAAAAAAAAGTGTCTTTCTCGGTATGAAATTTCTTTGCCAATTAGAATTACATTTTAGCCTTTCATCTTTCATGTTGTAAGAGAATTAAGAAATACTAATAATTAGTAAGTCTATGTCAGGTAGAAGTTCATTACGTTCACTTCTACCAAAAGATATCTGTAAAGCCAGATTTATCCCTTAAGGACTCAAGTTAAAAATTGGAAATTAGCAAGCATGCTGAGAACTGAGGGTCTGTGCTGAACTTTACTGTGGACATCACAAACTTTCCAGTTGTTCGTCCTCTAGGTGTTTGAAATTAGCCAGGGAATAAAGCAACAGAGAATGGTCTGTGTTTCCTGGCACCTCTTCAATTATGGCAAGAATCTCACAAGGTGGATTCTCATCAATAAATAAGAAAATATTTTCTTACTATGTCATGGTCATCATTTTGTTTGTTGGAAATCTTTTGTGTAGGAATGACTGAAATACCCCATTTAGTATTTCACACCGGTTCCATGCCCTGGTATTTCTACAGCTTTCTATAGTCCATAGGTTAAAAGAAAATTTCCATAGATAAAAGAACAAACCCTGATGTACCCTTAGAGATACAATCTAGATGCCTCAAACCTTATACCCAGTGCCTTGGAATTAGGTTATTTCTCTATTTGGATAATTAAAATGATATTTAAAATGAATAAATATGCTTGTTTTACTACCTAATTTAATCTCTCCTCAACTGGAAATAAATAATTAACTGCGCCATCTAGGCCACTTGATGGATGGTAGGGAATTGGGTTAATGGGCACCATCTTGCCTCCATGGTACCAGAAAGTAAGTTCCACCACTACCCCTCACCCCTCAGTTGATAGTTGTGCCTGAATTCCTAGGGGCAGGTGTAGAGATCTGGATAATAGGTTACTGGACCTGCCAGTCATGAAGCTGGATCGTGAACTCTCAAGCTCCCTGTGACCCTGCCCCCTGCCCCTACCCCTGTTTAGTTCCGGACCAGCCATTATGCCATTCTTCATGTCTCTTAGCTCTTCTTTGTTCATCATGGCATCTCACTATGGCTCTCCATCAGAGCTGACTGGTTTGCTGGTATTGTTTTTCTGGTTATCATCAGAATTGTTCTCTTTCTGGGCTAAATATCAAGAGATTATTTCAGAGTATATTAATTATTGAAGGTATAATTTTGTTTTATGTTGGGACCTTTAGCATAGCCACCATTGTCCCATGCCAATCATTTCATATATAGAGAGAGAGATAAATTAATTACTGTATATAGAAAGAGATCGATCAAATATACATAGATTGTAAGTTATATATCTATCTGTATTTATACAGATATTTATATATAATTTATGGTCTCTATATCCAGATTATATATACATATATAGATAGATATAAATATATAGATACACAGTATATACCTACATATATAACAAATATATATATACCTATCTATATGCATATAGATAGCATTTATATATCAGATGTATAGAGATAAAGATCTATCTAGACAGAGGTCTATCTAGATACAGGTCTATCTATCTATCTATGTAAAGAAGACCAGTATACAATATTCCACTGCTTTTGGCTCAGCTTAGGGAGAGCTGGCGTTGGCAGGGTCAGTGTTGCAATGCCAGAGAATTCTGGAGAACGTTTGTTTTCTGTGATGGTGAGATTATGGGCAATGACGATGGCAATGACATTGGGGGAAACCACTTATGAATTTCTACTTAATTTTCAAGATGTGCTTGGCACCTATAGATCATGCACAGGTCTAGAATCCTTGTAGAAAATTGAAATAACAAATTCTAACTGTGGAGAAACACCAAGGATCCTGGCACTGGTAGTTTAGAGGCCTGATCTTCCAAAACTTTGGCCAGTGGAATCACCAGGAAGTAAGCTGTTTACTATTGTTGTCCTTAAGGATCAATGTACAGCAGGCAGGTGGGGCAAGAAACACAATTAGATACCATTTGAAAGGCAATTAGGTAACATTCGAAATGCAATTACATTTGCTTTATCCTAATGGCTAGATTTCTTACATCTTGAATTGAAAGCTTATTTATGTTGTTAAGCCTTATTTGTTAACAAATTTCTTTTGGGGGGTTGTTGCTGTTTTTTTAAAATTGTAATTAATAGAGGTGTTACAGTTATATTCACCACATAGAAGGTGCATTACTTCACACACACTGATACCCCTTCCCATGTTTTCTTTTCCCCATTTCCCTCTCCCATTCTCTCCCCTCATCTTGTTTTCCCCCCTTTCCTTTCCTATTTCAAATAAACAAATGATCATATTATGGTTTACAATATACCAGATAACAAGGTAAGGTACTATAACAATATGAAAATAACCAGGGGCCAACAAAGGTGTTAACAAATTTCTTTACTCTCCTAAGGGAAGTTCTGATTTTTAGACAGGGAAGCAAGCTGGCTTCCTGGCCTGATAGTGTAGCTTTTGAAATTGTGGATTCATTTTTGCCAAACTTGGGAAATACTTTGTAACTAGATAGAGCTCAGATCAGGTTTACCAAGAAGGAGTTTGGGCCAAGGTGAAAGTTTATTCAGAATAGTCTAACTTGTTTCTCTACAGTTAAATCTATACTCCGTTCTGGACAACTTCTAGTTTTGGGTCATTGCTGTTGCTTGTTGTAATTTGTTTTGTTTTTGTCCCCACACGGCTGCTCATTCTAGCCCTGCACAGCAATGGAGTGTGGTTATTGACGTTACTGCATTTTTTCCTCTGATCTTGCAATATAAATTTACCTGACATTTTGGATCTTTTAGATCAAAACAGCATTATCATTATTTTCAAGTTCTGAAATTTTATATTCAACATAGCTGTTGATATTTTCATATCAATAATTAAGTATCTTCTCATGAGTAACCGAAGTCCTAACAGTCCTTTTCATTACAAATTCCCTTCCTGTATAATACATTTCTTCATCTCACTTTTGCCTATCTTAGAGTCTGTGTGTGTGGTGTGTGTGTGTGTGTGTGTGTGTGTGTGTGTGTGTGGTATATATACCTCTGAAGTGTATGAATATATACTATAACTAAACTGATGCTTTAGCCCAAATATTTGTTTTCTTGTGTGTGTTCTTCAATGCACAGAAATGACAAAAACTGACAATCGCTTCAAATGGATTCTTCAATCATGTTATGATATCATGCAACAGATTCTGCTTATAATTTTTCACTGCATAGATTCTTCTTGGAATGGTATAGGGGAACTTAGGCATATCAGTTACTTCTGTCATCATGAGTTAAAGTTTGATATGATACAGTCACTTTCATTGTACTCGTGGAAAAAGCAGCACAGGATATCCTTTCATCCTGTGATATACAGTGAGTTTTTCTGTTACATGCTAAGTCATCTGAGATTTGTTTTATAGCCTCTCTTGTGTCAGCATTCTTATTTGTGAAATAACTCCAATCGTGGTATTTTTCTAATACCTTGGAAGTGGGGATTAAATATACAAAAATGTAGAATACATAGTAGTCTTTGGCACATTAAAAAAAAAACTAAAGGAATGTTAGCTATTTCCTCACTAATTTTTAGGCACACTGGCTTTTACCCTCATACGTCCAGCAACAGTCTAATAACTTGAAAATGATTGCTAAGTTTGGTTCAACATACGCAAATCAATTAATATAATTCAACACATCAACAGGAGAAAGGACAAAAATCACATGATTGTCTCAATAGATGCAGAAAAGACATTTGAGAAGATCCAACATCCCTTTATGTTAAAAGCTCTGGAGAAACTAGCAATCCATGGAACATTCCTCAATATAATAAAGGCTGTGTATGACAAACCCACAGCTAGTATTATACTTAATGACAAAAACCTAAAGCCATTCCCTCTAAAATCAGGAACGAGACAAGGATGCCCACTCTCTCCACTCCTCCTTAACATAGTATTAGAATTCCTAGCCAGTACAATAAGGCAAGAAGCAAGCATAAAGGGGATCCAAGTAGGGAAAGAGGAAGTAAAACTATCCCTCTTTGCAGATGACATGATTCTGTATTTAAAGAATCCTATAGACTCCACTCCCAAGCTCCTTGAGCTTATTCAAAACTTTGGAAGGGTAGCAGGCTATAAAAATAACCCTCAAAAATCAACTGCCTTCCTCTACACCAACAGTGAGAGGCACGAGACAACAATCAGGAAAGCAACTCCTTTTGCAACAGCCTCAAAAAAAATAAAGTACCTAGGAATTAGCTAACTAAGAATGTAAAGGACCTTTTTTGATGAAAACTTTAAAACTCTGAAAAAGGAAATTAAAACACAACTAAGGAAATGGAAAAACCTCCCATGCTCCTGGATTGGAAGAATCAACATCGTGAAAATGGCAATCTTGCCAAGGACTATCTACAAATTCAACGCAATACCCATCAATATCCCAATGTCATTCTTTAAAGAAATAGAAGAGGCAATCCAAAATTTCACATGGAATAATAAAAGACCCCGTATAGCAAAAACACTTCTTAGCAGAAAGAACAGCCCTGGAGGAATTTCAGTACCAAACTTTAGACTCTATTACAGAGCTATAATTCTCAAAACAGCTTGGTACTGGCACAAGAACAGGCCTGACCACCAGTGGAATAGAACTGAGGACCCAGATATTAAACCACAGACCTATGGCCACCTAATCTTTGACAAGGGAGCCAAAAAAATAGAATGGAAGAAAGACAGCCTCTTCAACAAGTGGTGCTGGCAGACCTGGTTAAGCACCTGCAGAAAACTAAAGTTGGATCCTTCTTTGTCACCCTGCACTAGAATTAACTCCAAATGGATCAAAGACCTGGAGGTAAAAGCTGACACACTGAAAACTTTACAAGAAGGAATAGGAGACACAGTAGGCCTCCTTGGCACAGGGCGAAACTTTCTCAATAAGGACCAAGAATCACAACAAACCAGAGAAAGGCTGGACAAGTGGGAATGCATTAAACTGCAGAGCTTCTGTATGGAAAAGGACATAGCTAATAAATTAATTAGGAAGCCTACAGAATGGGAGAAGATCTTCACCAACCATACAGTGGACAAAGGCCTCATATCTAATATATCAACAGCTCAAAAAATTGAATCACTCCAAAACTAATCTCCAAAGTAACAACCATCCCATTAAAAATGGGCCAAAGACTTAAAGAGAGTCTTCTCTGAAGAAGAAACAAAAATGGCCTATAGACACATGAAGAAATGCTCAATATCTCTGGTCATAAAAGAAATGCAAATCAAAACAACTCTAAGATTCCACCTCACTCCAGTTAGAATGGCCAGAATCAGGAAAACGAATAATAACAGATGCTGGAGGGGATGTGGCCAGGAAGAATCACTACTACACTGTTGGTGGGAGTGCAAATTCGTTCAACCACTATGGAAAGACAGTATGGCAGTGTCTCAAAAGGCTAAACATAGAGCTCCCCTATAACCCAGCAATTCCACTACTTGGCATTTACCCAACCATCCAAAAACTAGGGCATACCAAATCCACTGCAGCATTATTTACCATAGCAAAGATATGGAACCAACCTAGATGTCCCTCAGTTGATGAGTGGATCAACAAGATGTGGTATTTGTACACAATGGAATTCTATGCTGCTGTCAGAAAAAACGACATCGACCCATTTGTTAGGAAATGGAAAGACTTAGAAAAAAATCATATTAAGTGAAGTAAAGGACTCAAAGGAACTTAGGCTCAATGGTTTCCCTCATTTGTCATATTCTGTAGAAACCTTGGGCTCTACTAGCAAAGATTTGCAATAGAGCAAAACCTTGATACATAAGGCCATATAGTATGAAGCTAATTGAAAGGACTCCCAGGATATGGAAACAAAAGCCATAGAATGAATGATTGTTGTCCTTAATGTACTATGTTATCTCTCATCTCTTTTGCTGTCCCTTGGTTATCTCATATTGTTACAGTATCTCACTTTGTTATCTGATATATTGGATATATTTGTATTTGGTTATTTGAAATTGGATAGGGAAGGGGGGAAAACCAAGATGGGGGGTGTGGGGGAGGGAAATGGGTACCAAGACATGTGAAAGGGTATCAATGTATGTGAATTAATTCACCTTCTATCTGGCAAATATCATGTAACCCTTTTATTAATTACAATAAAAAAATTTTAAAAGAAGAAAATAAACTGGAAATCTGGGCACTGTGACTCACACCTGTAATCCTAACTACTCGGTAAGCTGAGATGAGAAGATCACAGTTTGAAACCAGGAAAGTCTGTGAGATTCATCTCTCTAAAACAACCAAAAAGGCAGAAGTAGAGCTGTGACTGGGGTGGTAGAACTCTAGCCTTGAGCCAAAAAGAATCAGGGATAGTGCCCAGGTCCTAATTTCAAGCCCCAAGATCAATGCCTGTGCAACACACACACACACACACACACACACACACACACACACACACACTCACATATACACAGAAGCAAAGAAGAAATGATCTTAATCTAGACAAAGTGTGTTTACCATTTCTTGAACTTTTAATCTGCATGTTGCAATGCTGGTATTTCTTGTCTGGTGGGCTTTGAGGAGGACATAACGTAACATACAGTAATTAGGAGTGCAGAGCACTCCAAAAGAACTCAATAAGCTTGTTATATACTGGCAAAATGAAACCCATGTGTCACAATCCAACAATATAATTTACACGAGAACATATTTTAGTGTGTATAAATTGAATAGTTATCGATCAGCCATTGTCAGTCAGGGATAATGTTATCTCCTCCACAATGAGGGCAGGTGCTTTTAAAATCTAATTAGTAGAGGCATATATGCTGTTAAACATACTGCAGTGGACAAGACATCTGCCTACTACAGAAATGTCTCTGGTCCAAACTGTCAATAGAGCATAAGAGGGAAAATTGGTTCTACATAAACACATTTCTGTTTATCCTCGAAGTATTAGTCCAAAGAAGGTGTTTTCTCATAGATTCTGTATAGACATTTTTTTGCAAATAAAAAACTGAGTGCCTACAAAGTAAGTTTTTCTTTTTCTTATGAAAGGTGATAATTCAAGAAGAAATAGTCTTATTGTACAAACCTATTACTTGAAGCATTCCCAAATTGGAGAGAATTATGTCTCAATATCAGTTAGCAAAATGTAGCCTTATAATATACTGCTGGTAATGATTCACAAGCAAAGAAAAAATTTCACTGCAAACATATTTAGAAAGTTTTAAGTATATTGTTTCATAGCTTGTTTTAACAAGACTGAAAATAGAATAATCCACATTTGTGGATTTGAAAATTTCTGTATTAGTTCATCAGATAATGTTTACAACAGTAAATTGTTGTCGGATTCATTTGATTGGAGATCCTACACTAGAAATACAAAGCAAACAAACAAAACTACAGAGAGACACCCAGATACCTACCACAAGAAAAGAAAAAAGCCATGAGTTATGATAGAATACCACTAATACCCTCTGCAATCTTACATGTATGAACTTCCAGGTGATCTACCCATCTATCTGTTCAATTATGAACTCATATCTTTCTACTTTCACGTCTACTTTCACTTAGTCAGTACTCTACTTTTTCAAAATTTAATGTCTACCTACTTTCCTTCTTTCTTTTCCCTTAGGGGTTGGGATACTGGGTTGTACCGAATTCTCTTCCTGAGCCTTTTCTCCATGGAAAAGTGATCAACAGTCTCAAAGCTGTCTACATTTACGATTAGAACAGTTACTCAGTTACTGCTTCATTAACATATCTTCTCGTTTTACAGTATTTTAGTAAAAACTTTTTTTTCCCCCAAAGGTCACAAGTGATCTATCAGCATCAAATATAATAGCTCTTGTGATTGCTGGGAACTGTATTCGTTTCTACCCATCTAATAGGTCTATCATTATATATGTTCCAAAATAAGGGCAACTCTATGACTGAAATTACCTCTTCAATTCTTTTCTTTTACTGCTTTGGGCTTTTCACGTCCTGATACCAACACATGAACTTCCTTGGAACCTAGACTTGCAATATAGCATCCCACATTTGGTGTCCATATTTTGACTTATTTCACATACAGGATCTTAAGAATTACCTACCTACATTTTCTTCAGCTCACTCCAACTAGCATTTTACAGTTTTCTTGGACAATGACACCCTTCACCCACATCATTTTAAACCCAAATTATTTTGTCAACTACTGACTTGGCAGAGGTTGTGAGCATCAAGATTGGATCCCTTCAGTATACCTCAGCAAACATGAAATGAAGCCCGAAGCTTATGCAGAAGAGAGTCTCATGAATGACAGCGTGATAGAAATGATCATAAACAACTCTGTCTGAACTATAGCTTTGGAGAAGTCCACAACCACTTCCACAGAAGACATCCATGTGTGGACATCTGCCCAGTATCCCACTCATCTCCCTTCACACGGCTCCTCCCTTTGATTGATCCTTGATTATTTTTCAAAACATTTTCTGTTTTTACATTTTTTTTTCTTGAAAATTGCTCCCTTATCTTAACTTATAGGAATAGAGTATTGAGTACCACACATGTTTTCCCATTGCAAAGTGATTCCCCAATAAATATTATTCTTTAGAGAACCTCTCCATTTGACAACTTAAATTTTTCCTTATCAAATCTGGCACATAATTAATATTTTAAAGTGGTAGGTTGACATGTTTATACCATCTTTGTAGGGATAAGCAGATATAAATTTAATCTCGAACTCATGCTACACGAATTCTTTTTTATTCTAATAAAATACATTTTACAAGAAAAATGAAATGAATCTTCCTAATTTTCACTGTCTAGACAGTTGATTTCTCTGTGCGTCTTTATTACGGAGGAAAATGTTTGAATGCAACTGTAACACTGGTGCTAGCTAACGCTACAACAAAGTTTTATGGGATGATAATACTAAAATGATAGGACAAAACATCTAAAACATTGATTTTTGTGAGTGAGCACTGAAGGAATGTAAGAAGTTCTAGGAAAATGAACCCAACAGCCCTGGCTGGCAGATAGTTAAACTTTGGTTTCTTCAAGATTCATTCTCCAGAGCTGCCAATACAACAAAGCAGAGTATAACAATCTGTATTTTTGTCTAGGAATGGGAAGGAATAGCAAGGTAAGCATGTAGTTACTATTTGGTTTGATGCCAATTTTCTAGAAACACTCTTTAAGTTCAATGCAAAACACACATCTTTGCAAGGCTTGGAATTCAGGCATGCATAAATTTTTCTTGTTTTCAAAGGTATGTTTTGAACACAGAAAGTGTGTAGTATTCTATTTTTTTTCCTTTTGTCTTTATTCAGACCATACTAAATCCCAATATTCCTGATTTACTACAGAAAATGTTCTGACCTGTGGACACATCATTGTCTTCCAGGACAGTATTTTTCACACCTATAGGGTAACACTCCCCATTTAAATGTTCATGTTTATCACTACACTCAATTAAAGTATTTCCTTTCTTTTTAAAAATACAACTTCATATATCAATTGCAGACATCATTGATAAGGCTATAGCAAATTTTGGTAAAATATTTTTTAATGATGAGAATGGTGTAACAGCCTTGTAATACCAGCCCTCAAGATGCTGAAGCAGGAGGATAAAAATTTCAAGGCCAACCTAGGTTCTGTTTCAAAAACAGTCAAATATGAAGAAAAGGAAAACACATTCCTTGTGTAGGGAGGACTGCTAAATTATAACAAATATCAAAAATTGCAAAGAGATGATCTTTATATATAAATAATCCATTACATTGAGTCCAAGACTTTTTTGATTAGCTTTTATAAGATAGTAAACTTTGTTTTCTTTCTTCTTTGTTCCCTCTGTGATTAATTTGTTTCTTTTGTTGTATTTATGTTATTTTGTACATTTTGTATATGGCCACCTGGGCACAGGATTCACTATCATTCATTATTGTATTCCTTCCACATTTCCCACCCTAACTTATAGGAATTAGTTTTAAACTTAATTATTTGGAAGGATTAAAAAACAAAAACTATCAATAGGGCCAGGAGTTTGGCCTAGTGGTAGAGAGCTTGTCTAGCATGCATGAAGACCCAGGGTCGATTCCTCGGTACCACATACATTTAGGAAAAAGCTGGAATTAGTGCTGAGGCTCAATTGGTAGAGGTGTAGCCTTGAGAAAGTCCAAGGACAGTGCTCAGGCCCTGGGCTCAAGCCCAGGACTGGCAAAAAAAATAAAAAAGAAAAAGAAAAGCACACACACACACACACACACACACACACACACACACACAAAACGCACAAAACTATCAATGGAAGAACACCAATTTCTTTGTTTTGAAGACTGACACAAAGTGATTTTTATACTTAAAATAAGTTTATAACACTCATTTATGTTCTAGTTTCAATGGTTACAATCAATTAAACTATTGGACATAATTAACAACCCAAAGCAAACATAAATACTACAAAGGAAAAAAATATGCTAAATAACCTGTGTAAACTATAACAAAGTATTCACACCAACATGAAAAGTATCAAGTTAATATCAATGTGCTCTCAGTGGCCATAGTAGATATATGGGTTAATTCTGTCTAAAGTAGAAGGCTAAATTCATCTGAACTTGATCCTTTGCTTAATTTCTGTGTTCCAAGGGTTAAACAGAGCTTCAAGTAGAAGAGACAACCTAAAGCTGTTTCACTCCTCCTTATTAGACACAAGACCTGTCATCTACAATTCCAGGCAAGTGAGAAGTAAATAAATTTGAGAAATTTTCATCAAACAAATTCATAGCTGCAGATTGCTTAGTAATAGAGTTGTCTGACAAGTTCATTTCAAGATGACTGAAATGATCAGAAAACTCAGATTTGAGAGTGGTTCTATTATAATTGAAAATTGTGATATAGGAAGATATAAATTGTCAAGAATGAATCAAAGTCTGTTAGGAGATTTCTTTCTCTCTTATTTTTAGATCAGTTATATGACATTTTTCTTTTTCAATTTCATGTAGTTTTAGCAATTGTATGCAGATAGAGAAATTAATTTTTGGGGGGGTGATAGGTAACAAGATGCTACTTGAAACTCTGTGACAACTGCCCCTGGGGCAGTAATAGATTATACCACAAAATCCAGCATCATTATCTTTTCTGATTATAAAACATGGAAAGATCCTTAGTCCAATATATTTACAAATACTCTTTTGTTTTATTCTCAAGTTATGTACTTCAAATCAATAGAAAAACTTAGGGCATATGCAAAAGGTGTAATATAGTAGCAATAACATATATTTTCCAATACACTAACTCTCAAGACGCAAGGAAGTGGAAACTTCAAAGTCTTGTGATTTTGGGATACCTGTCCTATTAGGAATGGGTAGTGGATGTCTTATGGGAAACAAAATATATTTTGCCTCTACTTATGATCATGCAAATCATGAAAATGTAAGGTAGGCTTCATATTTATACTTAAAAGGTATATATTTATATTTCAATAGAATGGAATTATAGGAAAAAATATAGGAGTCTGTCTTCATGGTCCTGGAGCAGACAACCTTTAGAATGCAAAATAGTAACTTGAATTATACTGCAAATAAAAAATTTTCATCACTAAAATTTATCATGAGCCAGAGTGAAAAGATAGAGAAGGTAATTGAAATATAGTTATCTGACAATAGGTCCGTTTACATTATATATACAAAACTTCATGAGAGGAAATATAATGTAACTTAGACAATCTGTCAGGGAAATGTAAATTATCTAGTACATACTCACCAATATGAATAAAATAAAAACAAAATGCAGTAGAAAATATAAAGTATTGGTGAGTAAAATTAGAAAAAAATTCAATGTTAGTAACATTATGGAAAACTACCGCCATATCAGCATTAATACATGACATTTCTTGTAAACAATTCTTGTGCTAGTGACTCTTATGACCCAGCTAAAATACAGACACGTGCCCAAAGATGTTCAAAGAACAGTGATTTGTCATAGGAAAAAATGGGAAAACCTCCACAGACTTATATGAACCATAATATATTCACACAATGAAATACTTTGACACAATTAAAATAAGTGATATTTTTCATGAATACTTGGTTGCAGGAAGGTTAGTCTCCCAGGCATAATGCTGTAAAATACTTTACTGTTGTTGTTACTCATAGACAACTTAAAAACCTATCATAACTGGTTTACTAGGTTAGACTCCCATATACCTTTGTGGGTGACAGAAGGAAAAATCTGGGAGAGCAAATTATATTGCTTCTTGAGATTAATGCTGATAGTATGGAAAGTGGTTGAGTTACACATGTACAATATATGTATATATACACACATGTATATACACACGTGTATACATACATATACACGTGTATATGTGTATACTTTATGCATATATTTAATTTATATGTATTTTATTAAAGGGTTTACTTTAAATGAGGTAGAGCAGCTGCCTGTTAAATATAGCATTATTAAACCAGATTTCATACAATGGATCAAAGTATTTGGTATATTCCTTTTCAAGGTATCGTTAATATAGATTCATCTTTAAAGAATTTCCTTTTGGGAAAACCTTTATTTAAATAGCAATTATGTAACTCACACCGGAATTTGAGTACATAGAGTACCTGTTGAAGGACAGGAATCTTTCCCTATCTGTTGATTTGAGTTAATGTTATTGGATTCCTAAATCTTCCCCAAGGCTTATTTCTGGGAAGCTGCTTACATATTTGAAATAAGCATTTTTCCTTTATACTGTTTGAGAGGATCAAAATTCTTCCTTTCCTTAATGGAGTTTATAGTACACTGGAGTGAATATTGGTCCATAAAGCAGATTTAAGAAATCAGAGTTATCGTATTTATTGTGGTACTAAAGGATTTCATATAAGAGAAAGGATCATTTTCCAAAACTGAAAGAAAAAAATATAAATGGAAAATGACATTTACTGTTTTGTGTTTCAAAAATTAGTATTTGCTGAAAAACCTGAAACTGGATTCTCTGCCCAAACCCTGTCATTGATATGGATTTTTGGTATTATTTCTAGAAAGAATATGCACCTTACATATTTTTGAATAAAGCATTATTCCTATACAAGAATCATCTTTCGAAGTCTCACTCTAAACTGTGTTTAAAATCGTATGATCACTCTGTTTTCATCATAATCATCTCAAAGATATTCTTGGGCACACTGGTACAAGAATTTCAAGCCTGTATCACAGCAGGTTGATTTCCTCTGCCACATATAACTGCAGTATTTTTTCTTAAAACTTTGAAACTCTTGAATGTGATGTGGAGCAGGACTGACTGTAGACATTTAATGGACCACATTGCTAAGACTTCAAAGAAAGCATAATTAGCTCCATACCACTTAATTGCTCCAGGGGTAAGAAAATAAAGAAGATGCAAACACACTCGATATGCCTATTTTTTCCTATTAGCAATTAAATGCTAAGTGAGCAATTTCTTTTCTCAAACTCCTTCTTTTGACTTTTAAGTTAATATTTTCCTTGAAGTTATTTCCACACCAACTATAGAGGAAGAAATGAAGATGGGAAATTTTGCTGCTCTCTCCTTTGATCAGAATTTCTCCCCTTTGCCTCAGGAATCTGGAGTACTCTGGTGAACTTGGTTAGTGAACTTGGTTGTTTCACTGCCCTCAGCATAAACTTGGCTCTTGTCTTTACTATTATCCTTATCCATCTCTTTCTAACTTCATTTCCCTTTTTATCCATCATATAACCCACAGTACGACATTTCAATTCCTTCTTTTAGGAGGTGACAACCAGTCCCTGGGGTGCCCTAAAAATCTTATTTGTTCACAAGTCTTAAACTCTGGGTGTCTCTGAGTAGTTGTGGGCCACAGAGGAGTTGAACATTCCTGAAGAAATGTATAGGAAATTGTTGATTGACTCAACTATATATTTAAAGTTGGTCAAAATATCTCATCCTCCTCAAATTACAGACACAGTACCACTTCTTAAAAGCTATAGAAATTGTGAGGTTACTGTTGTTTTAATAGATTATATTATTTACACAATGGCCATAAGAAAAAAGTGTTTTTAAATAACTTCCTGGAAAACACGAGGCAGAAAAAGCAGTAATCATGGGTAAGTATGGTAGAAGGGGCCAGAGGCTAGACATGACAAAAGACCTCTGTCTTGACCAATCTGAGAAGGTCTCATACACAGAAAATGTCAAAAAACAGAAGGTGGGAATGGGTCAGGGTCTGTAAGGTTTAAGAATGTAGTTGACACTCATCATTTATTGTGATGTGCTCTATAAAATGCATGTCACATGGAATTCTTGACTATCGTACTTTTTCTCAGAGAGGAAATATAAGATCTAGTCGGGAAGGTCTTGGATTCTCTATTTTTCTGACAAAATCCATTGTGTTTATTATCTAGAGTTGATGCATTACCACTGAACTCACAGTGAGCATTACAATCATTCAGGCCTCAGCACAGATTACACTAACACAGCTGTTTTCTCTGTGAGGCAAGTCAGAGCTTTTGTATGTTTAGGAACTCTTGCAAGCACTTCAGCCCTGTACTTGAGGGACACTTGAAACAGCAAAATCACCAGCAAAAAGCAGAAAAAGTTAAATAAATTAGCCCTAAAATGACTGGAAAAGATAACTCTTTATAGTAAGAGCTTAGGCAATAAAAAAAAGTTTTTCAAAGAAAAGGCAAATATGTGCGAATGAAAGCTAGCATAACCTCCAACACAATGAAAATGTGTGTCCTGCTCAATGTGAACGACTGAGCACTCGAGTGAAATGAACTAATTCCATCCATGCGCTGAGCTGTCAGATTTTGTGCTGTTGTTGAGTATAATACTTTCTCTTTTCAATATTATAGTAAATAACATAGATAAACTTCTTTCAGTCTTATAAAGCAATGTGAATCACAGAATATTTTTAAAAAATTTTAAAAACTTCAATTAAAAACTGCAAACATGGCAAACTTTCTGAGGAAAAATGAAAATATGGAAGAAGTC
The DNA here is from genome assembly GCF_031878675.1 of Megascapheus bottae. Lineage (NCBI taxonomy): Eukaryota > Metazoa > Chordata > Mammalia > Rodentia > Geomyidae > Megascapheus > Megascapheus bottae. The sequence continues at coordinate 18,196,832 of NC_143531.1, forward strand.
ATTTCATTAAAAATGCAACCTGAAAACCCTTAGTAGAAGTTGACTATTAGCTTTGTTTTTGTATATAATACACACATGCATACTCTCACCATCTGAATCATAAATTGCCAACCATTGCCTGCCTGAGAACTTAAAAAACTACTCTGTGAAATTTGTTCCAACCCTAGTTATCCATTCTGCAGAGCTGCATTTTTTCAGGAACACCATCTATCTATCACCAGGATGGCATTGTTGTCCCATTTTTAATTATTTAGTTTCCTCCATGGGACTGACTGAATAAATCCCTAGGTCAAGATTTCCTCCTCTTGTGTGTCCTGAACTTCAGTGCATGCTTTTAAATTTAGTTCTGCCTGCCATTTGAGTAAACTGCTTCTAGTATGGACAAGGTCAGGTCAAAGGCAGCCTGTTCCCCAAGCAGGGTCAATATTTCTACAATCCATAAAAGAAACACCCATGCTGGGAGACCTCTGTGAACCATTAATTGAGGAACAGGAAAGAATATAACCAGCTTAAATGGGGATGCAATGGGTCACATTTGTTGTTGTTGGTCTTACACCAGTGCTACAGGCCATTGTGGATTCAATTGGTCTGAAATTCAGAGACAAAAACCGTAAGTGGCTAGACAAAAATGTGGCTGACAGAACTCTCCCAGGTATAAAACTCATAAACAGGTGTTGGGAGTTTAGGCACAAATTGCTAAAGCGACCAAAAATGAATTCTGGTAGTCATCACAGGGGTCTTTTGAGAAAATTAGCCATAAATTATCTCTAATTTCACCATGGATAGACAATGTTCAACACCTCCACCTCTACCCACACTGTATTTCCTTCCCTCCTCCAAGACTGGGAACATGGAAGAGAAGTCCTGGATCTCTATTGTAACTGGATCACTATGGCCTGTACTGCATCTAGGATAAACTGCAGCATCCATCGATGTTCGTTTATTTATTTGAAGGTGTCGTAAGGTATGTTCTCAGCTATCTCCATAAACCTTTCTTTGATCACCCCAGATAGAAAGGGCCAAAGATGCTTCAATGAAATTAGTACAATTTTAAGATTCCAATTTTGATAACATGCCTCTGTATTGTTACTTCTAATATTCTAGAAATTCTTTTGCTTTGTAAAGGGAAGCATTGACATTTCTGTAATTGGAAATGCTGATTATATTATGGAAAAATCTATTAATTCAATGAAATCCTCTGAGTCACTTTCTAAACTCCAAAGGTCAAAGTTCTGAATTTGCATTTAAAGCTGCATTAACAAAATTCTCTCTCTCATATTATTCATAGTCTATAAGTTTCACTTATGTGAGTTATATTCTGCTTCAAGACCCTTGATTTTAAATTATGCTATAGAGTGTCAAAGGACTTCTAACCATTCTTAATTTGGGCACCTACTTACCAGTACTTTTCAAAGCTAATGGAAGTGAAATGGTGAGGTCATAAAGGAAGGAAGAAATCAATTCACCAAATTTAAGAACACTAAGTGAAAGTGGGTAATACCATAAACACCATGCAAAATGGAAATGTTGAGGGTAGGCAAAGAAGACTTGATAGCAATCCATTCCAAAGCCATTACAAATATTTTAAAAATAGAGTGTTAAAGCAATCACTAAGAGGTCACACATTTTTACAGAGCTCTAGAGTTTCTAAATAATGAAACATGAATAAAAATTGGATGTATGGCATCAGGCACTGTACAGTGGTCACCTCTTTGCAGACTTTTGGGCAGTTTCAATACTAGACCTCATATGGATTTCCCAGAGCATAAGTAAATTTGTCATTTGGTTTGGCAAATGAATCACAAATAGACAATCAGAACTTGATTTAAATGTATCTTTCCTTGAAGTTGTAAAAATTTTAACTTGCCACATCAACACCAAAAATATAAGTTTGGTCTACACTTGTGAATTCATTCTTGAGCTTGCTAGATTCACTCAGGGAAATGGCAGTTTTAAAATCCCATGGGACTCCTTAAAAAGATGCTGGCCATGTGCATATATATATATATATAAACACACATATACATATATATACATATGTATATTACAAACATTCTTTGCAATTAGCAATTAACTGGGCAGTATGGGGTAAATAAGACAAGGAATTCACTGCACCACTTCCTTTAGTATTAATGGAAGTTAATTCCTCTATTCTGCTTTTAATTTTCATCTCCTCTGCAAAGTCCATTCCAATGTATTTAATCTTACAGCATTCATTCACCCAACACAACTTTTACTTACCTCACTGATGAAGGATTTGGCGGTGGCAGGATTCATAACAAGGATGGCTCGCCTAAGAGTGTCTCGGTAGCGATTCAATTCCTCTATTCTCATGGTATCAAAAAGAGTGGTGATCATTTTATTGATGTTGTTTTCCACCTTTTGAAGTGCAACATCCATTCCCTGCTGAGATACTTTGTCCAAAAACTCCTGTATTCCACGGATATCTAGGAACATCAAAGATCAGCAAAGTATAAATTATAGCATGGAAGGTAAACAAAAGCCTTTTTACTTACATCACGATAGTTCATTGTCTAACAGTGCAGTCAATCTAAAATTAGTGAGTTTCTGATGGCACTCTCAACTGGTTTAAGATTTAGCATGGAATGAATTATTTATAATGAAAATATGAAAATTATTATTATTGTTGTTGTTGTTGTTGTTACTATTATTTTTGTGCCAGTTCTGGGGCCTCATATACTTGCTTATTCTTTGTACTCATAGCTGGCATTCAACCTCTTGAACCATAATTCAATTCCAGTTCTTAAAAGGTTAACTGGAGGAAAAGATTTCAAGAAATTTTCTGCTTGGTTGCCTTCTAATCAAGAATTATTGATTATCTTGATTAAATTCACAAATCTTGAGTATCTAGCTATGAGTCGCAACTACTCAACTTATCTAATTAATATTCTAAAGAATCTCAACTCTAGAAAACATTAGAACAAAATGGAGAAAAAGAGAGAAAACACTTTATTCTCCTAAAAATATGAAAGAAAGAAAATATGTACACTATATTCCTTGTGATATGTATCTAAAAATAGATATACCTGATTGAAAATTACACCACAATTTCTTAATATAAGCAAACATGTCACTACATTGACTACATTGACATGTATCATCTAAATTATTCTTTTCAGGTGTTTCTTTCAAATGTTTTCATGTAGACTATACTCCACACATACACACAGCTGAGTGGTGGCTCAAGTGGTAGACTGCCTGCCTAGCAAGTAGAAGGCTCTGATTAAACTAACATAATACTGTTTAATGAGTGTCTGTGCGTGTGTATGTGTGTGTGTGTGTGTGTGTGTTTGTAGTGTGTGTGGTGTACATTTTTGTCAATTTCATGCACAATGTTGTAGCTCAAATTTCAATAATCTGGTAGAAGTTAGGTTTTATTTTAGAACAGAAAAAATAACATATATACAAAACAAAATCTACACTTAATATTTTAGCATTCAAACAACTACATATAGTTTTGAATGGATAGTAATATGAAAAACACTGACATAGATATTCTCAAAATGAAAAGTTCTGAGAAAATTCCAAATAAAAAGTTAAATGTGGGCTTGGAGTTTAGCCTAGTGGTAGAGTGCTTGCCTAGCATGCACGAGGACCCGGGTTCAATTCCTTGGTACCATACACATAGAAAAAAAAGCCAGAAGTGGTGCTGAGGCTCAAATGGTAGAGCTCTAGCCTTGAGAAAGTCCAAGGACAGTGCTCAGGCCCTGAGTTCATGGCCCAGGAGTGGCAAAACAAAAAGTTAAATGTTCATTTCATAATTGAATACATTAAATAATTTAGAGTAAATATATTAGTTAACTGAAATTTGCCAGTGATGGTTATGGAGATGATCTAAATTGAGAGATATGGTTAGCACGTGCATCAGATACATTTTATATTCATGTAGAAGCTTAGCTCCTATTATTTCATAATTTGTATTCTCCACTATGTGCTCATGACACAAAATATTGAAAGGAAAATCATTGGTGAAAGAAAAGAAACAAATGGGACTTAAGGACTCACAATGGATGGTATATATCTCAAAACCCATAGTTGAGTGGTATTATATACACACAAAATTTATTTCTTAAGTGAAAAAAAAACAGTACATAATCCCATAGTACAAGAAAACAAACAGGTATAAATTGAGAAGCAGTCATTGAATTATTAGAGAGATGTGTATTTGCAAAGCAACACTTGCCTTCTCTGTATAATTGCATTAAAAAGTATAACTGTTGTTTCTCTGCTAAGTCTCACCAACTTCAGAATAAATACATCTTACATTCTTATTCCTAATTGTATTATACACCCAAGATGTCACCATGTTCAAAGGACATTTAGTTAGAGCAGAACAGATATTGTTGAGTTGCAACAGAAAAGCATTATGCGTTCATTAACTATTAAAGACCCATATTTCCTATGAGGGTAAAACACTGATGCAAGGATTAAACAAAGGGTTATATCTGACCAGAAGTGGTAGATTCAAGATGAAACATATGTTCATGAGTATTGAACACTAGCCAAAATTTGGTCTAAGTCAGAATCAATTGAGAAACTTATTAAGAAGATAACAACCTAGACCACATCTCAGAACCTAGGATATATGCCAGTAGAATATGTGTCAGAATACAGATGCTAGGTACTCAGAAAACATCACATTGCATGACTACAACGTAAGACTTCAGATCATCAGTGTTTTATGAAACCATCAGATGACAAAAATAAAAGATCAAAGCAATCTCACATGTCAGCTTTGGCAAGAGTATGTTCTGTGAAGTATTCATAGAATATTGGATATAATGTTCTATGTCAGGAGTATACCTAACTACACATTCCCACAATGAGACAGACAGTAAATAAGTTCGTGCACTCATCAATAGAAATTACAGTTCTCAGAAGAAAGCAACCAGGATTTTCCCATAGAAGATACCAAGGAATGGAAGAGGGAAAATTACAGAAAACTTGTAAATTTTTCTCTGCAGAACTGGTGATCTAGTGGACGAGAAGACGTTACTTAGGGAAAGAGTGAGGATAATCAGAGGTAATGAGAGAATGAAAGACTGCTTGTTGAAAAACATAAAATATTTCAATGTAGCTGCAACTTCCAGAATCAGAAAATTTAGGCATAGGTTGCTGAGAGATGGAAAGAAAATTTGGGTAGACCAGTGAGAAACACAGAAAGAGGTTCTGGGTTTATGTTACAGTTTTAATTTACTACAAGTTCTAAGTGGAGGTTCTGACATGTAGGGGATGGGCAATGCATACAATGTGAAATTTAGCCCCTTTAAATTTGGAATTGATAAACTGGTACCATAACATGTTTCAAAATTAAGCTTGTAAATTATTTTCCCCTGATTTAAATAATATGACTTTCATTAGCTTTTTTATTTTCAGAGATTAAGATCAATAGTAGGCAAATAGCTGTTTGTTGAGAAGAGATCACAATCATTTCTGCTCTATAATTTTCTTGATTCTTTAAAATGTAGAAACATGTTACATACAGTGGAGGAATAATCAGATTTCATTAGCAAAAGTATGTATATATATATATATGGACATAAAATCTAATGTGTGCTTTAACTATTACAAATAGTGCATGGCTGTTACAAAATCACCCCTTTGTACCAGTGTTCCAGATTGACTGAAATACATTGATGACTACTCAAAATAACAAGTGCAAAATCCATGGCAGACTTCTGGATTAACATTTGAGTCAAGCAGGAACTGTTTTGTATATTGAGAATGACACTAAATACTCATGATAAGTAGCAATTGTTATCTGTGATGAGAGAACGGTCTAGAGCATGCTATTAGCTACTCTGTGTAAAAGAATCATTAAAAGAAGAAAGTAAGCCTTTGGTTTTGTTAATTAAACATAAGCATAATCAACTATCAACATTATTCAGCTACAATATCTGTATGCTTATTAGTTGGTAGACACAGAGCTAACCTTTAAGAATTAGAGAAACAGATATAACACAATACCTGATCTAAAGGAGTTACCAGGACTGTAGGTCCTGGGAGTAGGTGCTATCTATTGATATCAGTAATTTAAATATTATCTTTTACAAGTCTTCAGTGGTTATTAATCCTACTGACCAGATAATTATATTACAGCAAGGGGTAGAAGTTTCATTAAGCATTAAGTTAGTTATTAAGCATTAGATTTCATGAGGGAAGACCTCCCCAACACCACAAAGAATTTCTTGTCAACAGAATAAATGCCTACACTTATCTGTAATTTGTGACTATTCTAAGTTGTACAGCAAAGAGATATGAACCCCCAAGCACAAATGATTATAGAGAAATTACCCCTGCTATTTATGTGGATCACTGGGAAGTTATTGGAAAAGGGAAGTAAACGAAGAAATATGCTGGGAGATCCCACCCTTGCTGAATGTTCTGAGACTCCTGGAATGTTCCAAGAGATGCATGGTTACTAGTTTTCAAGATAAGGAAGGGGATTATGAGTAAAGAAAGATGTTGGTTTTTACAGTACGGAAAACGCAAGGAAGTGGAATCATCCTCAACAGTCAGTAGAAAAAAACACAATCCTACAATGGATGGTGTCACTGAGTATACAACTTTCTACAGAGAGTAAGATATGAGATGGAACCTGGACACCAGGGAAGTGATTAGAGACTCAGTACAGGAATCACATACATTGCACAACATGAGGAGGAAAACAGAATCAACAGAGAGACATAGGGCTATGCTCCTCTTAATAGAAGCCAGGACAGCGCTGTAGGGTCTGGATGTGGGGCCTGCTAGGTGATCCAAAGGTAGTCACAGTGGGAAGAGAGACTTCCAGCCCTGCAAGGGCTGTGGGGAGCTGGAGGCAATTTCTCCAGACTATTCAATGGCAAGCACTTAAAACAAATGCAGCAATGATTCCTAAAGTTTTGAGGTGGTATGGGAGGCCACAGGACCAGCCCGTTCTGAAACTCCTCTTATGCTTATGATTTGGGTTTACAGGAAAATTTGATATGAAAAGTCCTTTGAAGTCATTTTTTATCAACATTTCCGTCTTTCCTTCATAAAACAACATTATCTAGAGGAAAACGCACTGCCTTTGATGTCAGGAAAATCTGATGTGGACCCATTCATTGCTACCTTCTTTGCTAGTTAACTTGAAATGGATTTCAGAGTTGATATCTCTTATTTGTATCTTCAAAGTATTCGTTCTCCTTTATTTAAATAACAAGATGACACTTTTCATTTCAGAAATCAGCCTGGAGCCCTCCCTCATGTTTCACATATGGGCAACACACCACATTCTATTACTGGATGTTCCTTTGGTCTCATGCTAGTCAATTTGAGTTATTCATGTCCTTGGCCTATAGACACAACACTCAGCCAGAGATTGAAATTTAATATAAAAGTAGTATAAAAGAAATGCCCTTTCTTTGGTGCCACAAGTTATAGTGATGTAGTTTTAAGATTGCAGGAGTCAGTATGTCTAGAGAAACTAGCTGAGGGGAGACAGACAAGACAGATGTTCCTTAGGCTTCTCATTTGCAGAAATCTAAAGAAGAAAGAGGAAGAGTTTGAAAAATGGAAAAAACCAAAAAGGAGGAAGAAAAAAGAGGAGAAGGCAAAAGAGGAGGAGGATGGGGAGGAACAAGAAGAGGAGGAAGAACAGGGAAAGGAGGAGGAGGACGGAGAGGAGGAGGAGGAGGGTGGAGAAGACAAGGAGGATGGAGAGGAGGAGAAGGGAAGGAGAAGAGGAAGGGCAAGAAAAGGAAGGAAGGAAGGAAGGAAGGAAGGAAGGAAGGAAGGAAGGAAGGAAGGAAGGAAAAAAATTAAGGAAGGGAGGGAGGGAGGAAGAAAGGGTGGGAGGGAGAAAGTATGCACTAGTTTAAAATTAACTTCAGTGACTTTAAGGAGATGGAGCTACACATACACACACACACACACACACACACATATACACACACACATACACATACCGACACATACACACGTATTTTTGAAAATTGTGTCATTTTGTGATTAAACAGAAAAGGACTAATCAATAAAATGTGCTTTCATATGGAAATGCTAAAACAAAAAAATATGAAATTATGGGGAGAGTAATTCTCCACAACTTATCTGGGAAAATATCAAATTATCCATACTTCAGTAATGAACCAGTTAAAGTCCTATCTGTTTTTACATTGATTCTTCTATTGTTTTATATGGAAAGTTGAAAAGAGAACAAATGCTTGACAAGAAATAGATAACATTCCCAGAACTTAATATTTTATCAGTCATCAATATCCCTGACATATGAATTGGGTTCACTAACTGCCAGCTTCCCACAACAAACTGCTAAGATAAAATGTACTTAATTCAGTTATAAGATTTTAAGGATTACCATTGAATTATATATAATGATGACTTTCTTATGATAGCTAAAGAAGAGCTGTAATTCTTCTAACAAAATAGTTTATAAAGTAAATCTACCAAAGTACATTAGGATAAAAACATCTCAGTCCATAGTATAATTTAATGTAAAAATGTACTCTAAACCGAGCATAAAAATAAGCCAGAAATAGGCTACTCTGGTGCACATTACACAGCAGAGGCCAGTGTCTAAATACACCACTCATTAAATCAAACCTTCGCTTACCATTGTGTTTATCACAGTGAAAAGGAATAGGAAGAGAAGGGTGAGTAAAGCAAAACCACCCTTGTCCTCAGGGAATGTGTCTGCAGCCTTTGAAGTAATGCAGAGCCTGTTTAGGACAGAGGATTCCCCAAACTGCACTTGTAAATTAACTAAAGGAGGCAGCATTCTCAGGAGTATATCAAAACAGCAATTCACTATCTGGTCATTAGATCCCAATATTACTTCTAAAATATTGAATTCAGTAAGAAAAGGGCTTGTCGCTAAGTTTTCATGCTTAATCTTTCATCTATTCATCTCGTTCTCCTCTGAGTAGATTAAACACATTTAGTCACTTTGATTAATTAATTGAAGACCTCAGTTTGAGCAGGAAGATGTTGGCACTGTATTCAGCCAAATGTGGCTTTTCTGAAATTATGACAGTATGTCAAACATTAAAATTAAACTTAGAACCATGTGATTTTCTTTTTTCCATTCCATTTCCATTCCATTTTCCCCCTTGGCTTTTCTCCCTTCTCCCTCTCACCATTTCTTACTTTTTCCCTGTATTCTTCCTTTCTTTTTTTCTTGCCTCTTTCTCCATTTTCCTCTTCATATATGTATATATATATATAGAGAGAGAGAGAGTACTGCCTTACCTACGTAATTCATCATAGATTTGTATGAATTTCCTCAACATTTAAAAGGCAAGGCCTGATCTATATATGTTCTTCCTTGAGAAAATTAGGCTTCTAATCATTGAACATTAAAAAATATTAATCAGAAGAACTTTCACTTTATAAATTATGAAAGTCATATAGTGAATACTGGTATGTGTGGTTTATTTTCTGTTAATATTTAATAATAAAGACAGGAAAGGCATATGTTAGCTCATGAGTTGATGCACTCTAATGATTATTAAGACCCACTGCTGAGATTTTGTATTTAACAAGAACTCATGATTCAAAGAAAAGATCACAGAATTTCAGTGTGAGTACTATCTTCATAATAATGTTTATCAATAATTGTAAAAATGTTTCACTAGAACAAGTCCAAAGTAGTAGAATACACAATTTTTATATATGTAAATAATATACACTAATGCAAAGGAAATAGTTCAATAACCTGGCTGGATTAATTATATGCTTGTTGATGCACACGGAAGTAAATGAGAGAACAGAAAGCTTGGAAAGAAGCCAAATGAGTCATAAACAGCTTTAAGACTGTCAAGAGAGAAGTCAACAATATTATAGTCATCAGACATTTGAAAACACCCTTGGGGCATTGATAAACATTTGCAATAAATTAAGACCCATTTTATGGGTCTTGATTAAACCTATATCAGGACTACATGGAATAAATGTTTTGATTTTCAGGAATGCTTTTATCTAATCTTCATTTCAGTTGGGCTTTCCATGTGGCCATTAAATGGTAAGAGAAGGGTGATAGTGGTCCCTTAACTATATACTAACGAGTAATTTGTGATCATGTACTCGATGTCTTTACTGTGTTGAGAAGCCCCTGAGTAATGTACTTCTTAGACCCAAAAATAGAAACTTTCTTTGCATGTATGATATTCTTAAGTATATATTTATACAAATATTATTTAATTTAAACATTTCTGTGCTGAGATAGTTCATCTAACCAATATATTATGCACATTTCAGTTTCTGAGTCTCAGAATTGTTTAACAAATTATGGGAAAGATTTTCATATGGCCAAACATCCTGTAGGCTAGGAAAAAAAAAAAACTTCTGAAACTATAAGAATGAAAGTCAGAACAGCTAGACTTTAGCTGAAGGAATCAAACAAAATTAAATTCAAACTATACTTTTAAAATATATACTTTAAAATCTTTTCAAATCTTGAATTTTCATTAAATATTTATGATTTATGTTTTATTTTTTCCTTTTAAGCAACCTTCCCTGAAAAAAAAGGAAGTTCATGCATCTGTATGCATTCACTTTTGACCTTTTGGGAATGAAGGCTCTTCATGACATTCAGGCCAATGTGTGAGAGACCATCATTCCTCACCAAACTAGGAGATTTAGCAAAAAGTCAAGTGGGAAATATGATTATATTGAATGGATGTGAATCCACATTCATGACATATAGTATGCAACATATAGTCAATAAACAAGAGAAAATATTCTTCTTTTGTACAATACTCTATTGAGACAGGCTTAAGACCTTATTGAGTATACTGTTGCCTGAAAATGAAGGCAACATATGGAGTTGAACATATGCTGAAGATGAGCTTATGAAATGTTTTTACTAACCTCATGTCCCTGTTGTTATCGATGAAACTGGTCTTCTGCGTGTTATTGTAGGAAGCCCTCTGGTTTCCATAACACAGACCAATATTGCTCCTAGCCAAAGGAACTTAACAGTGCCAAATATCTCCTCTGATGAAGTGTATGAACTTCATGACTGTACCATTCCAGCCAATCAGCAGTTCCAACCAGCTTTTTCCAGCCCTGGAATCCAACTTTTCCTTTCATAAATAAATTCTTCTAAAGAAGCTACATATCTGCCATCCCTGTCCTCCCCCAAAAAAACCCTCTAAAGAACCAGATTTTCCTATAACTTTCTGCTTTCTGTATTCCATCATATCTTTTTCTAAAAAATTACTTTTATTGTCAAGATGATGTACAGTGGGGTTGCAGTTACATACGTAATGTAGTGAGTATATTTGTTGTCAAACATCCTTGTTTTTCTCCCACTTTCCCTCCTTCCATTCTTCCCCTCAAATTGTAAAGTTTATTTCCAACATATTGTCTTGTGAGCATTGCTGTTGCAATACTTGTTGTCGGTTCTTTAGTCTTTAAAACTAATTATCTACATATCCTTCTTCTCTCTTCGTTTAGTCATTTATAACAGTGAGCCTGGATCATTGCTGTGGTCTCTTCTGAGCCTGTGTCAATTTTTCCCTGCCTACGTAATACTTTTTCTTGGAGAGAAGCGTCTCCTTGATAAACCCATTTATTATGATTCAAAATTGGAGAGACTGGTCAATATAAAAACACATTAAATGATAAGACATTCAATTTAGAAAGGAGACATTACAGCAAAGTATAACAGGTGCTTCTTTTGCCAAAAAGAAGCTAAGGGCTCACTTCTGAGACAAGAAAACAGGTAGAACTTGGAGTGAGCAGTAATCATGATAGATCTGATATAGACATTTAAAAACTAGAAGAGCTAGAAATTGAAGGACTGGGAAATTGAAAAGTAGAATACACAAATATGTGAAAATAGGTCAAGACTAGAATGGGTTCAAGAAAATGGAATCATTCTTTACTCATCTTTCCTTTCAGTTTTGAGTTTTGGCTTTTTTGTGATTAAAAAAACATTAAATGTTTAAACAAGAGTAATTTTAGATTTCTTTCTGTATGCCTATTTCTGATCTTGAATAGCCCAAGCAAACCCAAGTCCGTCCTTGGCATTTTCCCCTTCATCCAGAAACAAGCACATACTAAAGCTACTAACACAACTATGTTCATTGTAGCATTATTTTCCAGAGCTAAGACATGGAACCAACCCAGATGCCCCCTCAGTACGTGAATGGATCAAGAAGATGTGGTATTTATACACAATGGAATCTTATGCTGGCATCAGAATGACATCACCCCATTTGTAAGGAAATGGAAAAAATCTTTTTTTAAAATTAGTATTAACAGGTCCATTAATTTATTAATATTAAGTATGTGCATATACATGTACAGATTATATACTTAGTCATTCTTTTTTCATATATTTATATTGTAATTAATAGAAAGGTTACATTATATTCGCCACATAGACGGTGCATTAATTCACATACATTAATATCCTTTTTTCATATATTTTTATTGTAATTAATAGAAAGGTTACATTATATTCGCCACATAGACGGTGCATTAATTTACATACATTAATACCCTTTCAAAGAACCAACTCCTTGTTTTGTTGATTCTTTCTATAGTTTTTTTAGACTCTAATTCATTTAATTCTGCTTTGATTTTAACAATTTGCTTCCTTCTAGTGGGATTAGGGTTGGTATGTTGCTCTTTTTCCAGGAGCTTAAGGTGACACATTAAATTGTTGGTTTGAGATTTTTCCAATTTGTTATTGTAGGCAATCAGAGCTATAAATTTTCCTCTGAGTACTGCCTTTGCTGTGTCCCAAAGGAGCTGGTATTTTCTGTGCTCCTTTTTGTTAAATTTCATAAACTGTTGGATTTCTGTTCTGATGTCCTCGATGACCCATTGGCGATTCAACAATGTGTTGTTCAATCTCCATGAGTTACAGGGTTTTTGTTGGTGGTGATGGGTGTTCAGTTCCAATTTGATGCCTTTGTGGTCTGAGAGAGTACAGGGAATAATTTCAGTGTTTCTGAATCTGCCCAGGTTTGTTTTATGCCCTAAAATATGATCTATTTTGGAAAATGTTCCATGTGCTGCTGAAAAAATGTATATTGTGTTGTTGCTGGGTGGAATAATCTGCAGATATCTGTTAGATCTAGTTGATCTATACAGTTGTTCAATTCTAAGGTTTCTCTGTTGAGTTTTTGCCTGGTTGATCTGTCCATAGGTGAGAGTGGTGTGTTAAAGTCACCAACAATCACTGTGTCGATCTATGTATGGTTCCAGTGAAAGGAATGTTTGCTTGATGAAGTTCGGAGCTCCGGGATTAGATGTGTAGATATTTTGGATGGTTATGTCCTCCTGGAGGATAGATCCCTTTAGTTGTATGTAGTAACCTTCTTTGTCTTTTCTCACTAATTTTAGTTTGAAGTCTATTTTATCTGATATGAGGATGGCAACTCCAGCCTGGTTATGGGGGACATTAGCTTGATAAAGTTTATTCCAACCTCTCACTTTCAAAAAATGTTTGTTCTTTTGGATAAGATGTGTCTCTTGAAGACAGCAGAACAATGGATCTTGCTTTTTGATCCAACTGGATAGTTTATCTAGTCATTTAATTGGAGAGTTAAGTCCATTGATATTGAGAGTCAGGATTGAGAAATATTTATTAGTTCCTGCCATTTTTAAAAGCTTTCATTAAGGCCTGTGTCTTGACAGTTCTTGTGGTACTTAGATGGTATGAATTTTAGGTGCCATGTCTTTGTCTGTATTACATTTGTGTTGGTTTTCTATGTGTAGAACATCTTTGAGAATTTTCTGTAATGTTGGTTTGGTTGCTACATAATGTTGAAGCTTTTCCCTGGAATGGAATGTTTTTATTGTTCGCTCAGTTATGGATGAGAGCTTAGCTGGGTACAGTATTCTTGGTTGGTAGTTATTTGACTTCAGGGTATGACATATATGCTTCTAATCTCTTCTTGCTTGCATGGTCTCTGCTGAGTAATGTGGGGTTATTTTGATTGGTTTGCCTTTATAGGTGATTGTTCTCTTCTCCCTGGCTGCTTTTAGGATCCTTTCTTTGGTCTCTATTGATCCAGTTCAGGTTTTAATGTGGTGGTGGGAGGTCCTTTTCTGGTCAGGTCTGTTTGGGGTTCTAAAAGCTTTTTGTATCTGGATGGGCCTGTCCTTCTGGATATTATGAAAGTTCTCTGAGATGATTCCCTGAAATATATTTCCAATACGATTGACCTCTTTCTCCAGACCCTCCTCAAAACCAATTAGCCTTAAATTAGGCTTCCTAATTGTATCTTGGACCTCCTGTAGTGTTTTCTCATATTTCCTAGATTTGAATTGACTCATTTTCTGTTCTTTCTCTATAACAAATAAATTATCTTCAACCCTGGAAATTCTCTCTTTTGCATTGTCTAACCTGCTATCAAAGCTTTCTACTTTATTCTTCCTCTCCCTTGCTTCTAATTGCTCATTTTTGATGCCTTGCATCTCTTGTTTCAGATCATGTATTTATTTCTTTAACTCCTTGATTTCCATTTGAGTGGTTAACTCAGCAGGTTTATTCTCTTCGGACATTTGTTGGAGTTCAGTCACCTTTTTGTTTGTGGATTCTCTGAATTCATCCATTTTCTTTGAAAAACCTTTATTATGGCCTCCTTTATGGCTTCCCCTTTTTCACATATCACCTTGTTTATGGTTTCCTCTTGTTTACCTATGGCTTCCTCCCTTGTCTCTTTCTTTATGTTTTCACACTTTTCATTGATGATGTTTATCAATTGCAATTTTATAACACTTGGAAGACTCTCCTCTATATTTGCCACTGACTGCTCCATTGCCTGTTTATGTTGGGTGGGAGATGCTATTCCTTGATTTGACTTTTCTTGAGTTTCTTGTTTCTGCCCTTTTGAAAATAGGAGCAAGATTAATACTAAACGAGAATATAATTTTTCAGATATAACCAGCCTAGACATTTTTAGTTGGCTGACAATAGATGTTCGCACTTTTAGATTGGTAATATCACTCTCTCTTTCTTTTTGTGCACTTACATACAAATCTAATACAACCACAGATTACTGATTTATGACCAAAACAATAAGCCCCTCCTCTGGAGCTAGAGTATAGTTGAACACCTAGATACACAGCATTGCTCAACAACCATCAAATGTAAATCCATGCATTATAAGAGTTGAAGGATGATCAGAGGACCAGAGATAGAAAAATAATATGAAAGACAACAAGGGAGGTAGGAAAACAATACTGCAGGAGTAATGAAGAAAAGGTATCATGTAAGGATAACTGACCTAAGGTGATAGACAGGTAGAATACTTGAGTAGAAAGTTTAGATGAACTTAGATAAAACTTATGAAAATAAGAAGAGTAATAAGAAGAATATATAGAGAAAAGAGAGATGTATATATAGGAGATTTCAATGATACAAATTTTAAAAAGAAAAAAGGAACAAAACAACAACAAAAGAAAAGAAAACAGAACACACACACACACACACACACACACAAAAGGTGGGGGGAAATTCCTTACTATTTTGAGTTCTTACCCAAGAGATACTAGGGTTGAGAATCAGGAGTTTAAAAAGCAGGTGACTGTATCAATATAGATATCATTTGTATTCAGACTCTACCGAGAGCTGTCACTGTGTTTCTAGGAACGACCACAGTGACAGCAGGATTGCGGGAAAAGAGAGGAGAAAAAAAGAAAAAAAGGAAAAAAAAAGGAATGAATCATAACATTAGAAAAAAAATTGTAGGTAAAATGGCAAAGAGAAAATAAGAACATCTAAAAATGCAAATGAAAAGGGGTAGAAGAACAAAAAAAACGGTATTCTTCAGCTATTTTTTGATGGGGGGGTGCAGGATAGGAAACTGTGTCTCCACTAAATTCGGGATCCAAACACTTCACAGTCTTTTTCTGTTGTGATTTGGCTTTGTGGTTTTTTCGGATCAGATTGCTTGTTTGGTAGAACAAAGCTGAAAGATCCGCAGGCAGCTTTGTTTTCCAGGTCTGCGGGCAGCGCATGGGGATGGACTTCAGCAGCGCTGGGGCTGGATTTCTGGCTAAGGGATCTCTGGGAAATCCTTTGCCACTCAGAAAGATGGGGTTTCCAGCACCAGCTCTCAGGCTCCGATTGCTTTGGCCCGGTCTTTGCCAGCAGTCAAGATGGTGCTGCTCTCAGCTTGTGGGGGAGGGGCTCCCTCCCAATAGCATAAGTGGAAACTTCTCCTTGGAGGTGCTCACAAATTCCTGGATTCTCCAGTTCCATGAAGCTGGCAGATCCATGCATGGCCGAGTGTCAGCTCTGGGCTTGTGCAGGCGCGCTGTGTGGCTCTGTCTGCAGCGGGCGGGTCTGTGCTGCCTTGAAGCACTGTCTGCTCTGCAGCTGGCGGGGCTCCATGCTGTCTTCTCCAGCTGGTATTCTGCCTTTTTCCTCTCTGACTGAGATCTTTGTGGCGCTAAAGCTTACTTAGGATCAATTTCTGGTAAAGAACTGCACCCTACGCTGCCAGAACTTGAATCTTGGTGGCAGCTCAGAACGACTCGCACTGAACAGCCGCCATCTTCTGCCGATCTCTCGAAATGGAAAAAATGTTAAGTGAAGTAAGCCAGGCCTAAAGGAATATAGGCTCAATAGATTCCCTCATAATTAGTATACATCGAGGATTCTCCTAGCATAGGATCACAATAGCTAAACAGCTCTGCACATATGGTCATAAAAGAGGAGACTAAATGAAATGACCTCTATGATTTGGAAATAAGAGCTTTATCTTGTGATTGTTGTTCTTAATGTAATATGTTATTTCTTTTCTCTTACTCCCCCTTATGGTTAATCTCATGTGGTTACTGTATCTGACTTTGTTACCTGGTATATTGTATATATTTATTTGTTTATTTGAAATAGGTATGGTAAGGGGGAAAAACAAGATGATTGTGAGGGGTGGGGGGGATGGGAACAAAAACAGAGGAGGGGTATCAACGTGTGACAAGTAATGCACTCAGTACCTGACGAATGTAACTCTAGCTCCTCGATATATTATCCCGACAATAAAATACAATAATAATAAAAAAAAAACCTCAGGTTGTTCCTATATAGTTTGGCTCTTGATCACCTCAATTGTATTATTTTGTGAATGTTGCCAGCATTTACCTTTTCTGGAGATTTTAATTTGTGAAAACACAGCATTGGTACAGAAGCTCATAGTCAAAGCCTCTTACTTGACAAGAACAACTGAACTTAACTTCTTATGGAGACAGTGTTGCCCCACCACTAGTGCCTGAGTCTACAGTGACAGTTGACATGATGATGTGGTTATCATTATAAATAATGTACAAAATAAAGGGCTTAAGTTTCTATAAATAAATAAGGAAGCTGGATGCTGGAGCTCATATCTGTAAATCCTGCATAATCAGGGAGGCTGACATCTGGAGATCATGGATCAAAGCCAGCCCAGGAAGAAAAATCTGTGAGACTCTTACCTCCTACTAACCACTGGAAAACCAGAAGTGGTTTTGTGACCAACCTAGGTCACAAAGAGGCTTAGGGACAGCACCCAAATCCTAAGGTCAAGCCCTGCAACTGCCAAACACCCCCCCCACACACACACACAAAGAAAACTCATTTTGTATATTACATATGATTCCTTCTAAAAGTTCACCAGTTTGGTTTCCCAGTATGGTAAAACTATACCACAGTACTGTATGGTCTACTTTCAGCCTAGGTACATTGATGGTTTTAGATCTCTATCTCAGGGATTCCTGAATGAAGTATTCATCAGTCACCTAGGCATTACTATCATTAGCTTTTGCAAGTAATCCTTATTGTTTTCATTGTTTATTGAACTATTCAAAGTCTCATAAGGGTATGCAAAAGACACTCAACAATGGCTTCATAGACAAGAAATCAGATGAATGTTTCAAATTCTATCTCTTGGACAGTGTTTCTAGTATTGATGAGTATTGAAAGAATTTTCCTAAAAGTGGCATATGTGGTGGCACATTCCAACCCAGAACTTTGGAGGCAGAAGCATGAAATCTATGAGTTCTAAGCTAACTTTGGCTGAACAGTGAGTTCCTGAGCAAAATAATGAAATCTTGTCTCAAAAGATTTAGCTGGTGCACAGATTTTTTTCTGTTTACTTAATACAGATCTTCCAAGAATGGTATAATAGCATCTTTATTGTTTCTTTGATAATGATTGACATGGAAGTTGTGCAAGATAGTGCAGACTAGTTGTTAAGACCCCAGTTTCCTATTTTGATGTTTCCTGGATACAATGGTTCATTGCTTTTTTCTCTAAACAAGCTGGAAGGGCAGCCTGGCCTACGTAGGGCTTAGAGGATTTAGACTTAATTCTGCATCAGTCTGCTGGAGTCTCCAGTTAGGCTGACATACATCTGGTTCATAAGGATTATGAGTTACACAGCTTGTCCAATCCTCCTATAATTACCCAGACAGGCCAAAGTCTGATGCATCACCAATCTGCAAGTTTTATAGAAATTTCTTGTAGTTCTTGAAGCTGACCTATCTTGATAAAAGGTCTCAGTATACAGAGGAAATAATTGAGGGAAAAGTTGAAAGTTACAGCTATTGAAATAGCAGATACCAATTTGCTGATGTGAGGGAGAAAGGAGGGGAGACAGAGAGAGAGAGAGAGAGAGAGAGAGAGAGAGAGAGAGAGAGAGAGAGAGAGAGAGAGAGAGAGAGAGAGAGAGAGAGAGAGAGAGAACCCTAACACCTGTAAATGCAACATCCTTAGACTTTTCAAGACACAGTGTAGGGATGGATATTAACATATCCTTTATTTTCTGAATCATTTCAGTTGTGTTCATGAAAGTAAATATGAGAGCAAACATTCCAGTGTAGATATATTAAACTAGAGTCATTTAGATTCAGATTACCATAACACTGAGAGCTGTTATTCCTGACAAGAAGGTTCTACTCACAATTTCTTTATTATTCCTCTAATCTTGCCGTGAGAATTCTAAAAGTAGCAGGAAATGCCATTTTTCATATAGCCAATATCTGCTCTACCATGAAGGAGCAAGGAAGCCAAAAGATGAGAGGTCTAATATAAGGACCAATGATCAATTTGGCTTAATGTGGGTTATTTTTGCTTCAGATAAAATTCCTCAACCCTGACATTGTAGCTAAACTTTAAAAAATAATAAAAAGTGGCCATAGACAACAAGCAAACAGATAAGTAATAAGGAGTCCAATGATGGCATATTGGCACCTGGGCTACACAATCAGGAAAAAATTTGACCATTACACTATGCAAGTCTGTCTGCCTTCCTTTTCTTTCCTTTTCTTTGCTTCCCTTCCCTTTTCTTTCCTTTTCTTCCCTTCCCTTCCCCTTCCTTCCTTCCTTTCTTCCTTCCTTCCTTCCTTCCTTCCTTCCTTCCTTCCTTCCTCCCTCCCTCCCTCCCTCCCTCCCTCCCTCCTTCCTTCCTTCCTTCCTTCCTTCCTTCCTTCCTTCCTTTCCTTCTTCCTTCCTTTCTGTTTCCTTCTCTCTTCCTTTCCTTCTTTCTTCCTTCCTTTCTGTTTCCTTCTTTCCTTCCTTTTTTCTTCATTCCTTCATACTAGAACTTGAATTCAAGGTTTAACTGCTGTCCTTGGGCATTATTGTGTTTAAGGCTAACATTCTACCAGTTGAGCCACGTTCCACTTCTGGGTTTTTGAGTGGTTAATTAGATTTGAGAGTCTCATGGATTTTCCTTCCTAGGTTACCATTGAACCATGATCCACAGATTTCAGCCTCCTAAGTAGCTTGGATTACTGGCACGATCCACTGCCATCTGGCTAGGAAGCCTCTTTTAATTAAGACTGGATTATTTCATATAAATTGGGAACTACTGATATTATTACCTGAAAAGGAAGCCACCTTGCAGATAGTGGTCATTTGTGTCCCACTTGAGGTTCCCAATAAATATAACTATCTTTCCCTTGTAACCTGGGCATGGGTCTTACACTTTTATCGATAGTTCTTGTGTGAATCATTTGCATATTAGCAATGAACTTTAGAGACATTCAAGTCAAGTAAGTGCCAACATATGGTGATGGTGTGTTCTATTTAGACCTCCCTAAAGTGAAACAGTCCTCATTTATTTATGGGAGCTGCAGGGAGACATCTTTGTGAATCTTGAGAGTTGTTTTTTCCTACAATTGAACTCATCCAATTAGAAAATCACTTTATGAATGTACTGCTCAGAGTACCCTTAAATACAAGTGAGAAAAACTGAATGGACCAAGTCTGGGCCTCTGTCATTCACATTAATCAG
Source organism: Megascapheus bottae (assembly GCF_031878675.1). Classification (NCBI taxonomy): domain Eukaryota; kingdom Metazoa; phylum Chordata; class Mammalia; order Rodentia; family Geomyidae; genus Megascapheus; species Megascapheus bottae. The sequence goes on from NC_143531.1 coordinate 18,217,066, forward strand.
GGAAATTTGCCAGTAGTCAGCAATGTAGTGCGTGAGAGAATTCTCCATGAGACTCTTGTGGGCATGTCCAGTTTGCAAACAGATGTAGTCACTAAAGAAGAGGAAATGTTGTTTCCCTTAATTCAGGGCTCCTTAGCTATATTCCACTTCCCCTACCCCCACAAACAAACACCTACAGCATGAACCTCAACTGCTTCACTCCATGATGCCTCCTGGATGGAAGAACAAAAGCAGCAAACACTGAAGCCAGGTGCTGGCGGCCTATAATCCTAGCTACTCAAGAGGCTGAGATCTGAGGAGCACAATTTGAAACCAACTGGGCAGGAAAGCCCAAGCGACTTTTATCTCTTATTAACTAACAAAAAGCCCAAAGTGGAGCTGTGTCTCAAAAGGTAGAGCACTAGCCTTGAGAGAAAATGTTTGGGGATTAGGCACCCAGGCAAGTAAGTTGCAGTCCCAGGACTGGCACAAGAAAGAAAGAAAGAAAGAAAGAAAGAAAGAAAGAAAGAAAGAAAGAAAGAAAGAAAGAAAGAAAGAAAGAAAGAAAGAAAGAAAGAAAGAAAGAAAGAAAAGAAAGAGAGAAAGAGAGAGAGAGAGAAAGAAAGAAAGAAAGAAAGAAAGAAAGAAAGAAAGAAAGAAAGGAAGGAAGAAAGAAAAAGGGAGAGAGAGAGAAAGAAAGAAAGAAAGAAAGAAAGAAAGAAAGAAAGAAAGAAAGAAAAAAGAAAGAGAGAGAGAGGGGAGAGAGAGAGAGAGAGAGAGAGAGAGAGAGAGAGAGAGAGAGAGAGAGAGATTGATTCATGTCTCAAGGGACCTTTTTATTTTTTCATATTTAAAAATATTACTAAGTAATTATACAAAGAGATTATAATTCCATAAATCAGGTTATGAGTATCTTGTTCAGTGTTTTCCCCAATTACTCCCTCCCATTCCTATCCTCAATTATGTAATTCAATTTTTGCAGAATTTATATCGAATGTAATGTAAATATCTATCATATATACATATATATGTCTGTAGGTGGCTCATAGTACTTTCAATGCCATGCCAATTTAGCCTGAATATGTACCTCATTTCTAGATGCTCATATGTAAGGTATTTGTAGGCTTTGGGACATTGCCTCTCTCTAATGAAGAGCTTTAACTTTTGAGCTTTTGATTCACATTAAATTTATGAGCTTATTTTTTTCACAGTTCAAGAGAAATCAATTTTATTTCTATAGTATCAAAATATTCTAGTAGCTGAAAGCCAGAACTATAGAAGAGAACGTTGGTATTTAGATTTGGGATTCTTGACTTCAAAGTTGCTTGATCCCCCTCAGCACTTTAATTTTTCATTTGCAAATGACAATAGTGGCAAGAATAACAATTAACTCAAAAGGCTATCATGGGGATTCTAGGAAAGATCGTGGATAGAACAGACATTCACTATATGGTTAGCCTTGGTTCTTATATTTTGGATGCTATGAATACATGATATGGCATTGAAATATTTATCCTAACTCCTAGAAAATAAAAATGTTCAGAGATATTTTCAATATTTCAGTTGCTGTAAGATTGATCACATTTTCTCTCAATTGAAGTGGCTGTTTTCTCACATAAAGTTGTCTCTGAAAATCCTATCTACCTTTAATAACCAAGATCAAAGTCCACCACAAAGGTGCCTTTAATGAGTACTGCCTAAATTAAGCACTTTTCTCATTATCCAGTACCAGACTTCAGGTTGCATCATAGATAACACTTAACCCACTCTTTCATTGGGAGACACAGCCCATTTTACCTCTTTTGTGAATCGTTAAGTTTCTCCAGCTCCTTAAAGGCTAATACTACATTCTATAAAACTTTTAATCTCATACCTTTCACTGGACTAAGCATAGAAGAATGGCACATTAAAAAAAATTAACACTCCTGATACTATTTTCAACCCTTTAAAAAATACCTTGAATCAACCTATTCAAATAAAGTTTCTTCAGTTTTTTTGCCTCTTTTCATCCCTTTACTTAGAATCAAAGGTACGAATTTTCTTTGTTAGAGAGTTTAAAGTAGATTTTTATCCTTTGCTCTTAATCATAATTAACTGCTTCTGAGAAAAGTATTTTTCTAATTAACTACATATAGATGCTGAGATCTTTTTTCTTTCTTTCTTTTCTTTAAATAAAGCATCTTTTTTTTTCTATCAAAACACACCTTTAGTAACATTTGGCCCCAGCAGGCTGCCAGATTTCATCTAGAGATGATGTTTAATCCATTCATTAATGAAAGTAATTCCTTTTATTTTTATTTTTTATTTTTTGGGGGGCTTGAGGCTTGAATTCTGGGCCTGGGGTGTGTCCCTGAGCTCTTCAGCTCAAGGCTACCATCCTACCCTGTGCCCCACTTCCCATTTTCTAGAGATTATTTGGAATAAGACTCTCTGGGCTTTGTAGTGCCCAGGCTGGCTTTGAACTGCAATCCTCAAATCTCAGCCTCTTGAGAAGCTAGGAGTACAGCATGAGCCACCTCACCTGGCAGGGAAGAAATTCCTGATAATCAAGATAAAAGTCAAGCACAATTCCAAGGTTTGAAGTTAAAATTGAAGACACTGATGAACGGAGATACAAATATATAGAGATCTTTTCAAGGTACAAGGTGTTTGGACAGTCTGATATTTATTTTGGACTCTAGCCTTGATTTTCACTACCAAGATTTATTGTCAGTATCAAGAGGACATTTTCTTTCATTAAGTAATGGTATTACCGGAAATAACTAATGACAGAAGCAAAGAAATTTTTCATAAGTTATTAAATGTGGTATCAAAGTAAATTTATCACCCCAAAAGAGAAAAAATATTTTTCACTTATTTTATGTAAGAATTGCTTTTATCAGGATTGTTTTGAAGACATTCAGTCATACAGTATAATTGTGGCATAGTACTCACTCAAAGAGAAACAGAGAAAGCATGGAAAATTACAAATGTTTGTGAATAATTCCATGGCTATGTTTTCAAAAATATATGTTACTCATCAAGAATAAAAATGTCTTCTTTTAGAAGTTTCTTACTGTAGTGCCACCAGGATTTAGAAACAAGCTACTGAGAGACTTTCTACACTATTCTCTGATTTAGAATGGAAGGGTTAAAGTCTCATTTTAAGGTTGCAAAAACCACACAAATAAAAAAAAATCATTCTCTGCCCTTTAGTTTATAGGATTATGTTAATAGTTCTGATTGTTTTCTTGCCCTAAAGATTTAGAGTTTTAAAATTCATCGTGCCAGTTTATGTTTCCTCAGAGACTATAAAATGCTATTGAAGATGCCAAAAGTCACAGACAGTTTGACAGGGCTGAATGGAAAAACACATTCTTAGCTTTTGATCCCCAAGTCTATGAGCTCACTGACTAAACCATCGAGTCCAGAATTTCAAATTCATCTTGCATTCAATCCTTCATTTTGTTGATGAACCAATTTTTATACCATTTTTTGTTTATTTTATTCATTTCATTCTCTTGGTTTTTGTTCTGTGACCCCTGAATAACACGAATTAAGTAATAGAAATGTGGGTTTCCTTCCTGGGAACTGGAGACAAAAAAAAACTGTCTTTTCTAGAGTGCCACAGAATTTGGCTGAATCCTACTCATCAAGTTTAATGGAACGTTGGCTGCCAAAACCCCATGCAACCTTTTGAATATTTGGGTGCTAAATGTGACTGCCAGTTACTTTCTTTCTCTGAATCCACAGGATCTCTTGTTTGTTGCTGCCCAGATTTCTGCCAGCCTGTGGGTTCTTCATTATATTGACAGTGCCTTATGACCCACTGTGTGACAGATCTCTGTTCCAGTATTCTTCTCAATGTTGGGTAGTTGAAGACAAGGTAGTATTCAATTTTGTAATGCTTATTTATTAGCTAAGGAAAACATTTTTTGTTAAAAATGTAAAATAAGTTTCTTTTCCCCCTTCCCTATTTCAAATAAAAAAAATGTATGTACAATAGATGATTGCGAGGGCTAGGGGGAGAGGAGAGGACACAATAATGAAAAGGGGTATCAAAGTTCAAGAAGTATTATACCCATTACCTGACAAATGTAACTGCAACCCCTCTATACGTTATCTTGACAATAACATATGTAATTACCCTTGAAAAATTAAAAAAAAATAAATCACACAGGAGAGAAAAATGCTTAGACTCCTTCTGAAGACCTAACCTTTAAATTTTATATGTTTCTAAATCTACATTCTTTACTCAGTTTCTTTCCCCTCATTTGATCATGCCCATTTTCCCAGTTTTCTTTCATATTGGCAGAAATATACTAAAAACTGCATTTGGAGATCTTTGAAACAAGTGAGTTAGCAAACAAGGAAGAATGTGAGGGAAAAAAATCATGATTTTTTGAGTACTTGAGTACTATCTTGATGTATTACATGCTGAGAAAAAAATGTTTTCTTCTCAAATTATGGTAAATTTAGGGACCATGTTTTATGTCTCCTTGGAGAGCATTGTTTCAACTACTTGGTTATTGTTCTTTTTTTAAATTATCATTAAGAGTGTGTGTGTGTGTGTGTGTGTGTGTGTGTGTGTGTGTGCACCATACTGGGCCTTGAACTAGGCTTGGGAACTGTCAGGGGGATTTTTCCCTCAAGGGTTGTGCTCTACCACCCAAACCACAGCTCCACTTCTGGCATTTTGGTGGTTAATTGGGTAAGAGTCTCATGGAATTTCCTGTCTAGTCTGGCTTTGAATAGCAACCCTTAGATCTCAGCCTTCCGAGTATTTAGGATTATAGATGTGAACCATGCATGCCTGGTATTTTGTGAATATTTATATTGAAGACACAATATTCAATTCTGATGATAAAGTATTATTTCAGCACCTCTAAGTTGATAAGTGGTGAGGAAGTACTAGATTCTACACAAAGGTTGCCAGATATTTTTAATATCTATAACAATAAATAAGAAAAGGTTACTTATGCTCAGTGTTTTAGGATTCATCAAAAATGGTTTCTGTAACTCCTATGTGGAAGCCAGATCTAAAATCTATGGAGTCATAATAAACTATACAGCACTCTAGGTATTCACACACCGTGAGACCAAAGAAAGATATTTGTGGGGTAGGGCCACAAAGGTACAATGCTTCTGTGCTTCTGAACATCTAAAAGAATATTTATCAAAATAAACACCAGGAAAGAGAAATAAAAGGGATGTTTTTCTTGTCTTTTCTTTCTGTCTTGTTCATTTATCTTGTTTGTGGAGGTAAGAGGAGACACAAAAGTGGAGAGATTGAGGATGAGGAGCTGCAGCAGTGGTGCTCAGAGAGTATGTTGAAATTAAACTACACAGCTTATGAGTGGGAACAGGAGGGAAAAACTGGTATAGAGCTAGGCAAGGGGGTGATATTCTAAAAAAAAACCCCAAATATATTCATTACCTGATTTATGAAAGGGTATCCCTTGTGCATATCACATTTGAAAAAAAAACAGTAAAAATATTTAATGTAAAAAAGGTCTATGTGTATATGCATGCCCACACAACCACACCCACACCCAGAGAGAAGAGAGAGAGGTGGTGGAAGAGACGGAGAGAGAGAGAAAGAGAAAAGAGAGAGAGACAGAGAGAGAGAGAGAGAGAGAGAGAGAGAGAGAGAGAGAGAGAGAGAGAGAATATATTCTCTATTGTATTTTTCCATGATTTCATATTACTTGTGAAACCGATATATGTTGTATATTTTATATATAAGTCAGACTTTTTAAACAATTTATAAAATAAGCCTTAGGTATAGGTATTTATTTGCTTATTTTTGAGATGAAGTCTTGCTAAAAGCAACTCAGTCTTGCCTTGAACTCTATCCTAGTTTGGTCCTCAAGTGCTAGGATTACAGATATATGCCATGGAGCTCAACAGGTATTGTGTTTTTTTTCTCTCACCATTTTAAGTGGAAAGGTATTTACCATGAAAAGGATAAACTTAATGACACTACAGATCTCGGGTAAGCCTCTTAAAAAGATTTAGTGGGAGTTGTTTCTCCAGCAAAAGTCCATGTGTGAGCTTCAGGAGGAGGCGAGACACTCACCATATTCACTGTCGTAGAATATGATGAACTTCTGCCAGGCGTACTCGGTGACCACTCTGAGGATAACGTCGTTCAGGTAGACAGGTGGGCGCACAGAGAGGGTGTAGTCGTCGTTCCTGGTGCTGCGGGTGAGGCCACAGCCACTTCTGGGGGTCCCCGCTGTGGAGCGCTGGATGAAGAGGTGAGGGATGTGCATGGCGTCGGCCAGAGACTGGAGAGAACCCGCAGATGTGCAGCCGATGGAACTGACCAGAGCCAAGATGCCTTGATTCATAAGTTCGCAGGCTGCAAGAGAGCACGGGGAGGCAGGCATTAGGATTCTCATGTGTGTTCTTTCTCTCCCCTCTCTTTCCTTCTTGAACAGCACTAAAGACTCGCAGAGCGATGGCTCAATTGGGTCATTAAAAGGAAAAGCCAACGCTCTGTAGGGAGAGATCCTCTAAGTCCAGCGTGGTAGTTTGAGAAGCCTAGCCTTGCTAGCTGCGTGGGTGACTTAGCTTCTCCTAACTCCATGTCACTATGTGCAGAGAAGGAAAAATACAATGAATCTGGTTAGAGTCTGGTGAGAGATGAAACTTGGCTCATCAGTATGTTATATTTGACCTTAACTGATTTTTAAAACATAACCTTAAGCAGCGTTTTCTTTCAGAGCTTGGATGATTGAGTGTTTAAGAAAATACGAAGAGTATAAAAATGATGAGTAAATGTATCATGGTATAATACTTCCATCCAAAAAGTCTTAAGTTTAAATTGTCAAACGAACCATTGTTTCATTTCTATATTCTTATCATGGATAACAGGACAAGAATTGTCTATTTTAACCTCCAGGTTTGGAAGGATTAAACCTCCAAATAAAAAGCAGTATATGAATCACACATGATAGGTAAATTTGTTTTAGCAAATTCCAATCAGTAACATTATAGTACTTTTGAATTTACCCACTGTCAGCTATCATCTGAAAATAATAAATGGAAAATTCCAGAAATGATTTAGAAGTTGTTTTTTTTTTTCCCAGTCCTGGGGCTGGAACTCCGGGCCTGAGCACTGTCCTTGAGCTTTCTCAAGGCTAGAACTCTACCACTTGAGCCACAGCACCACTTTCAGCTTTTTTCAATGTATGTGGTATTGAAGAATCGAACCCAGGTCTTCGTGCATGCTAGGCAAGCACTCTGTCACTAGATCAAACTCCTGGCTCTAAAAGTTTTATTTTGTGTACATGGAAAAAAACAAACAACAAGAACAACAACAAAATTCCCAGCATCTTGCCCAAACCAAGCTGAGTCACTTCTTTCTCCATGTAACTGGACCACTGATTGTCCAGCAACCATCTTGGACTTTTAATCAACTAAACCTCATCATAGGTACCAATAGGCAAAAATGAAATATATGTGATATTCAGTAGTATGTACCATTTCTATCTACTAGGGTTTATGGGCCTATTCTACTACCTATTCAATTCTGTTTGTAAAATCACCAAATAATTCAATACTACAGAGAATTTTTTTTGTTACTTTTAATTTTTATTTTATTTATGTTTTTGTAGGTCTTGGGGCTTGAACTCATCCTGGGCGTTGTCCTTGAGCTCTTCAGCTCGACTACTACCCTGCCCTTGAGCCAAGCTCCACTTCCTGTTTTCTAGGGGTTAATTGGAGATAAGAGTCTCAGGTCCATTTGTGCCCTGGCTGGCTTTGGACCTGATCCTGAGATCTCAGTCTCCTGAGTAGCTAGGATTATAGATGTGAGCCACCACGCTGGGCTTCTTCCTTGTTAGTAGTATAGATTAAAGCTAACAATCTGTTCTTAGTGGGAAATGATTGCATCACTTCAGTCCTACCCAAAGTTCTTTGCCGATTTGTTTCATTTTAATTATTATTTCATTTTTGTTTCATTACTGGAGCTTGCACTGAGAGCCTGGGCTTTGTCCCTGAGCTTTTTTGCTTGAGGCTAGAATTCTATTACTTGAGTCAAAAATCCTCATCAAGTTTTTTGGAGAAATAGTCTCTGAAATTTACTGCCTTAGACTGGCTTCAAATCACAAACTTTGGATCTCAGCCTCCTGAGTAAATAGGTAACAGGCATAAAGTATCAGTGCCTGCCTTACTTGTTTCTGAGATGTTGTTTGATCTGGAAGGCTTCAAATTTGCAATAGGAAAACTGCTTCTACCCAGGGAGTTGGGATTGCAGGCATATGGGACCACTCCTTATCTTGAAATCCATTACTTGTACACAAATACGTGAGTTGTAAGTAGATTACTGTTGGATATTATCCATCCTGCTGTACAGATTATGCTTCGAAAGACAGTCTACCCTTTTCAGGACTGCTATGTCTTGCCTGTTAAGAGACTGGATTCTTTTGAGATTCAGGGACATTGAATGCACACATCAATACATTAGAGAGTGAGGGCTGGATGAGAAGATCAGAGGTTCCCTCTGTGTGCTCCCCTCCCTACTTTCATCTATAAAAAGAATGCAAGCCAAGGACTTCTCAATGGCACATTTCTTTTCCACTGATACCAGTCTCTGTGATTTATTCCGATTATGCGTACATACTCACATTCCACATCCCTGCATATAGACTTTATTAGCAGCTGGCTGTCTTTGTGGTTCCAGCTTTTGAGACTTTAACACTACCAAAGATATTTGGAGGTTTTTTTTCCAATTGCCAAAAAGCATACTTGCATTTTTGTTGGTGTTGTTATTTTTTAAATTTTAAATAGCACTTGATATCAGAAACTTTTTTTAAAACCCCATTTTGGTCATGCAGCAGTTATAGAAGTGAAAGGGGCTAGAAAAATGTATACATTTTAAGTCAAAAGAAATTCACATACACTATCTTTTCTTTGTTTTTGTTTCTGAAAGTAAAAAAGTTTATATCTTCCTTGGATGGTATGCAAGTGAATTATCTGCAGTATAATAGACTTTATGGAAAGCTCAAGTGCAATAAACTTTTAGAAAGATCAAGACAAAGCCCAACAAAATCAACACCAGGAAATGGGTACGTGTAAATTGTGGGGTTAGAGCTAAGGGGAGAAGGCAAATCAGTGAAAGGGGAAGTAGTGAAGAATGTAGTCAAGAGTTCATTATATAATATACCAAAAACTTTTAAAAAGTAAGGGGAGAGGTGGGTAAAAAAGGGGTTCAAGAGGCATTATGCTCATAAGCTGTTTTGTTAAATGGTACCTCCTTTATATAACTACCTAAAGATAATACAAACGTTTTATTAAAGTTTGTATCTTGTTTAAGAAAAATGAGATAAAAAATATATAAAATATTTGGAAATGGATTGCTTGTGACTGAATGCTCATTGAGAACTCACTGAAGTAGTTTTGGATAGCATTACCTTCCTAAATGCAAACATTGTTGTTATTGTCTTTCTGGCTTACTAATAATGATTATTTTGTTTTGAAATAACTTGTTTACATATAAATGAAAGAAAGACGTGACAATTCCTTCCTCCAGTATTCTGAGCCAGAAACTCTCTAGATACCAGTGACATACGTAATTTTTAGATTTTGGACTTATATTGCAAATGCTTTTCCTTTGGAATGTATTGGTTTCTTTCTCTCTTTTTTGGTAGCTAACACTTTCTCATTATTAATACAGATTTATTCTTGCTAAAATAAGAAGGCTGCATTAAACTGTGAAAAAGATAATTAGGTTGAGCTCTCTATTGTGGGAAAATTATGTATTTTTGCTTAATTCCTTGATTATAAATAAATTTCAGAACTTTCAGGTGTCCTCAGCAGATTTACTTTTCTCTTTGGCAGCATGTCCAAAACTTAGCATTTAAATCATACTACACTCAAATAAGAAATGACAAAAGATAATCTTGCCTATGTTATAAAATTCTTCAATTGAAAGTGGATTTGAATGGAATTTTATCGAATAAATTGAACATGTCTATTGTTTACTGGAAACGTCTTTTGTTACACATGTATTAAATAAGGGCCTTTAGTTCTTTTGTAGGACAAATTCACTATATTTTGTGTAGCTGTTTAGAACTTTTAAATTTGTAATACAGTACATTTAAAATTTATTTTAATTTCATCAATATTTTGCTCCCTACTCTGCTTTGTAATGCTTTCTTTCTATAGCCTGCAGACTCATAAAATGACTGATTTATCTGAAGTCATTGCCTCCACATTCTGTCTACTAAAAGAGATCACTAGCTGACAGACTCTATACACCCAAAAGTTCCAGAAGACAGATGGGTGTAGAAAGCTCTATTTGGTGAGATTTGATCTTTATCTTAACAATCCCAGCTAGCAAAAAGTAAAGGTTAAACATAATTGTGACAAAATTGATAATCCAGATCATATTATATGTCTGTCTTTGAAACTTTTCCCCATCACTTTATAGAAATCCTCAACTTTAAAGTTTACTATTCTTAAAAATGAGAAGAAAGAATTTTGGAAGTTTGCACCATAATGAAATGGTCAATGTTTGAAGATATATTCATTTCAGCATTATGTATTATAAACACACATTATGTTATACAATATATAGTTATATGCAACAAAACATTACTTGCTGGTCTATTAATATATTCAAATTTTAATTCTTATATGACTAAAAAGTAATAAAATTGCTCTTCTTTATAAAAAAAGAGCTTCTTGGATATAGAAAAGATTCTTTTGAATGAGTTGCAAAACTTTCAATATTTTGTAATGAATTATATTTCATAAAATATGGGTACAATATTACCTCAAAGATAGTGTTTATGTTTGCAAAAGAGAATGAATGGCAAAAATATTTTCATTTATCTCTCTTCATTCCGAACACATTGCTAGAGTGCAGAGACCGTCATTCCTTCTTTCCTCTCTTCTCCATGTTGACTTGCTTAATGCCTACACATTTCTTGAAATGATTATCTTCAGATCTTCACTGTCAGTCTCTTTGTTCACCATATGACCACTATCACAATTAATAAGTCTCCAAGGTGGTAGGATTTCATACCCCCATATTAACTTTCTTGTCCTCCATGTTGTAAAACAATATGTTTTTCTAAAAATATCCTTATATCATTTCAATATATAACACTCATCACACATATAATATAGATAGACAGATTCATAGACAGACAGACAGATAGAAAAACAAGACAGATAGATAGAGAGATAGAGAGATAGAAACATACATACATACATGCCTACATATGACTATGGATGCTTCTGTCTTTCTGTCTGTCTGTCTTTTCTGTCTGTCTGACACTTTATTCTCAACAGCAATATGTTTCATACCCACTTAGTACTTGAGGAAAAGCACTTTTCCTAGCCCATAATGCTCCACTAGCTCCTGCTGCCTTTTATCTCTGACCCAAACTCAGGCTCAGCTTGTCTCATCCTCTTTCACTACAGGTCCTTTTTTGTTCGTGAAGTCAACTTTTCTATTTCCTCTGTCTAGAGCCCCATTTCTCCAGACATTCCTTCATCTTCTTCCCTGCAGGTAGTCTTTCTTTCCTGCAGCCCCTCATCTCAACAGCATCCTTCTTATTCTCCTGGCCTTTTGATTTTTCCTAACAGTTAACATCTACTGCATTTTACGTATCTGTTTCTGGTGTTACTTTTCTTGGTTTTCCTTATTTAAATATACGCTAAAGCACAGCAGGAGCTTTGTCTGTGTTGCACGAGGCTTCTTGCCCCAAACCTAGGGTAGATGCTGATGCATGTATGCATCTGACGCCAGTGTTTCTGGACCACTGAACACACAGTCTCATCCCACAGCCAATGCTGTGGCAAGTCAGTTAGTTTTGCCAGACTTGATGTGGGGAGACAGATGAGACACTGAGAGCATCTTTCCTTACCAAAATTGTCCTCTGCTAGGGGTACAAAAGATCCTGAAAGGGATGGGAGAATAATAAGAGCAGGAAAATGTGAAGAATTTGTTCGTAATAAAAGAGTTGTTTAGTATTCCCTGTGCACTCTATTCGGAATTTTTGATGTTCTCCAGTAATAGGATTAGCATATGTAAGATCCATGAGGAGAGAGATGTGTTTTTCTTATACTCAGATGTGCTTGGCATTTAGAAGAACTCAGTAAATTGTTCTAAATGTGTCAGCGCATATAATATCTAGTAATTTAGAACATGCAACTCCATGTTGGAGTCTTTAGAAGCATCTGCAGTTGCAATTTGTTGAATGGTCACTTATGTGTTTAGTCTGTACACAGTAATTCCTAATTTTATTTGAGTTAAACAAATATTTATTTTGATTTTGATTTTGATTTGAAGTCCTGGGAACTAACTCGGGGACTTGTGTTTGCTCTTGCTTATGTTTTCTTCATTCAAGAAATATAATGGTAAGTTGGCCAGAGTGAATCTAATTAGTATTTGAGAAAAAAATGTCCAAGATCAAAAAGAATATCCACATATATTACCAATTTGTCACCATTCCAGGCTTTGTTGTTCTGTTTTTCTTTCCTTCCTCCCTTCCTCTCTCCCTCCCCCCTTCCTCCCTCTCTCCCTCCCCCTCCCTCCCTCCCTCCCTCCCTCCCTCCCTCCCTCCCTTCCTTCCTTCCTTCCTTCCTTCCTTCCTTCCTTCCTTCCTTCCTTCCTTCCTTCCTTCCTTCCTTCCTTCCTTCCTTCCTTCCTATGTCTTGGACCTGGCTCATTAACTCAGAGTCTGGGTACTGTCCTTTAGCTTCTTCACTCTAGTGCTCTCATGTATGAGTCACACCTCTGGTTTTCTACTGGGGGATTGCAAATTCCTACCCAGACTGCCTTTGAACTATGCCTCTCAGACCTTAACCTCCTGAGTAGCTAGGATTTTGACATAAGCCATCAGGTTTCTCATTAGCATTCTTTGTCCCAGAATTGCCTCTGATTGTAATCTTCCTACCTCTGCTTCCCATATAGCTGGGATTATATGTGTGCATCAATGCATCCAGTCCAAAGTAATCTTTTAATAATATGTGTTTTAGATCACTTGTATGGAGGAATCTGCTTCAGTTTATAACGAATATCATGGTTTTAATGTAATATATTCATCCTAATTGATGGTAAGAATTTAATTGTTTTCTTCAATCTTTAATTTAATCTGTAGCTTAGTCTGATGGGAATTGACGGCACATAATTGGCAGGAGGTAGATCAATTACCACTTATACACTACCCATCGCTTCCACAGTTACACTGAGAATCACATTTCGCATAGTGTAAAATGTTCTTGGAGTTGTTTTCCTCATTTGCTTACTGTATATCCTCATTTCACTAATAATGTCTTCTAGTATATTATCAGAAGCATTTCTGTTTCTTGGAGAAAAATTGCCCAACTGCTGTCTGGAACCCTACAACAGGGTATAGGGGCAAAAACACTATTTAATAGTTAATCTAGGCCCTGCTAGCAGCAATTACAAAGTGAAAAGTGATGACTCCTGAAAAGTAGAGCATAAAATTTGTGGCAACTTTTTCAAAAGAGAGCCTCTTATTAATTAAGTCACACAGAGATGTTGTTCTCTTATGTATCTATAGATATACATATACATATATGTATATATGTATATCAATCTACAGACCTAATATGTATATATGTATATTTATATGCACACATACGTATACATAGTGGTGGTAGTGGGACTTGAACTCAGGTCCTGGGCACTCTCTGAGTTTTTTATCCCATGATCATTTCTTATATTTCACTCTATAAATCTGAATCTATTAGTGCTTACAGTGTGAAATGGGAGGCAAATAAGATCTGCTCACAGAGTTTTTTTTCTCCTCAAAGACGGCACTCTAACTTGAGCCACAGCTCCATCTCCAGGGTTTTTACTGATTAATTGGCAATAAAAATCTCATGGCCTTTTCTGTCCAGGCTTGCTTCAAGTTGCAATCCTGAGATCTCAGCCGCTTGAATTGGTAAGATTACCACCTGACTCACCACTACCAGATCTTTTCTTTTCTTTCTTTCTTTCTTTCTTTCTTTCTTTCTTTCTTTCTTTCTTTCTTTCTTTCTTTCTTTCTCTCTCTCTCTCTGTCTCTCTCTCTGTCTCTCTCTCTGTCTCTCTCTGTCTCTCTCTGTCTCTCTCTCTCTCTCTCTCTCTCTCTCTGTCTCTCTCTGTCTCTCTCTGTCTCTCTCTGTCTCTCTCTCTCTCTCTCTCTCTCTCTCTCTCTCTCTCTCTCTCTTTCTTTCTTTCTTTCTTCCTTTTTTGTCAGTTGTAGGGCTTGAACTCTGGCCCTGGGCGTTGTCCCTGAGCTCTTCATCTCAAGACTACCATCTTATCCCTTGAGCCACTGTGCTACTTCTGGTTTTCTAGTAGCTAATTGGACTTTAGTTCCCCAGGCTGGCTTTGAACCATGATCCTCAGATCCCAGCCTCCTGAATAGCTAGGATTACAGGTATGAGCCACCATACCCAGCTTTCATTTTTTTTAACAGTGTTGTGTGATGGAAAAGGCTTGTATGTAAATTATGTGTCCTAATTTCCTTTGTGTGTCATTCAGTTCAATGTAAGAAAAATAGTGTTTTCCCTAAGTGGCTGAATACAATTCCAACACCAGTTTTATATGACAATCTCCCTAACCATTGGCTTCAAGGCAAACATAGATGAGCTCCCCAAAGTCAGGCCATTAGGCCTGCTTTCCTCCCACAGTACCTTAGAATCTGTTGCTTTCAGAGAAAAGTGCAATTAAATGTCTGAGCTCTGAAATCTAGAGAATTCAGTGGAAGGGAAGAGTCCTCATTTTTCCACCTACTTTAGGTGTGAAGCTGTGTTGTGCCTCAGGCAAAACTACCTTTTCTTTTTGAGCTTTGGTTCTTTCATGCACTATCATGCATTAGATATCAGGGTTTTAACATATCTCTCCCTGAAGAATCACCTCTCTCTCTCTCTCTCTCTCTCTCTCTCTCTCTCTCTCTCTCTCTCTCTCTCTCTCTCTCTCTCTCTCTCTCTCTCTCTCTCTCTCTCTCTCTCTCTCCCCTCCTCCTCCCCCTCTTCTTCCTCCCTGCCACTTCTAAGTAAGCCTTCACACTCTAACTTACTTGTTTAGTTAGTTCTTTTCTATTTCTTCAAGATGATTTTCTTTCTTTAGTTTTTCTCATGTTGAAGTTGGCTGCTACTACAGGATCATATGTTCTTTCAGGCTTACAGTGAAATGAATACAATACATTTGTTTCCACTATACCTATTTGAAAGTGTTCTAATAATGTGGAGAGCTTTGAATATTTTTTTTCTACTGCCATGCATGAGTTGAAGGCTCTTTCAAGGAAATAATTTAAGTGTTTGTAATAAAACCACTTTCTTCTCCCCAAATAAGAAAAGTAAAGGTTTTTACATAATAATTTAGTGAAAATTTCCTCTTTCTTTGGTCTCTTTTTCTTTTTACTTTGGGAAAGAAATTAAGTTGCATGTACTTATATGTCAAAGAAGAATATCTAGAAATAACCTTACTTATAATGATATTTTTCTTGATTTCCATTCTATGAGATAAAGATCATTTTACACTTGATAGCATGTACTATGACCTACTACACTGAACTTTCCTCACAAACCATATCCATAGAAATCATTCTAACAAGAGTCAGAAGTTCTGCTGACAAACTACACTATTAGGAAGGGCAGATAATAGATAGTTAGACAGGATCTTTAAACAGAAAAAGCTATAAGAAAAAGGGAGTAAGTATGATGGTAGAGGAGATTATGAAACACTGTTGGTAGAAGGAAAGAACATTAGCTATATGATATGAGAGTCCATACTTCAAAAAAATTCAAATTTCATAAAAGTTGTTTCAACTCAAATTTTCTTTATAGCAATTCAGAAATGTCCAATTTCTTGGCATGTTATTATTTTGTAATTTTATTTTATTTTTACTCAATTTTCTAAAAGCAATCAAAGCAGTTTTCGATCATGGCCTGCCTGGATCACACACTCCTCTGCTTAGAAGAGATGAGCTCAGGGGCCGGGAGTTTGGCCTAGTGGTTAAAGTGCTTGCCTAGCATGCATGAAGACCCGGGTTCAATTCCTCGGTACCACATACATAGAAAAAAGCCAGAAGTGGTGCTGAGGCTCAAGTGGTAGAGCTCTAGCCTTGAGAAAGTCCAAGGACGGTGCTCAGGCCCTCAGCTCAAGCCCAGGACTGGCAAAAAAAAAAAGTCTCAAAAAAAAAGTTTCAAAAAAAAAAAAAAAGAAGAGATGAGCTCAAGGTAGTCAATCTCCTTGGCTCTTCCATGAATCCAATCCCAGGAAGCAGCTAAAATAATTAAAGCTATCAACTTGAAATGTCCTCTCACAGTGAGCAAATAAACCAGTACAAATTGTAGCTGTCCTTGAAACATCTTGCTTATGAGTGGCATGGTGTCAGAACAAAGCCAATGTCAACAGCCCACAAATGAGACTGTCTTTAAAAGATCAATTATAATGATTTAATAAACTAAGCCTATGTTCTCTGTGGAGCTTACTAGAGTTACCAGTGAAGTTAAAATAGAAATGACATTTATTAATAACATGTCAAAATACATTTTTAAATTTAATGCATTTTCTTGCCTATATTCTTCAATTATACTTTGCATAAATAATAACACTATGAATATAACTAATACGATATGATTTGGTGAGGGGAATTGGGAGAGAGTGAAACAAAGGAGGACACTGAGGCCTGGGTGTCAGCCCAGTTGTTATATATGTATGAAAATAGCATAATGCAACCCACAAAAAAACTGTCACAAAATTGGGGAAGAGTGAAAGAGAAAAGGGGACTGAACCTGATTGTCATATTTGTATGAAGTATCATAACAAAACCTCCTCCAGAAATAAAACATCAGCAAAGTCAACCTGGGTCACACTTATCCTTCAATTTGTTTGAGGTTTTATAGAGCACTGTTTGCTTCCTTGGGCCCACGAATCAACAAAGAACAGGAACAGGAGAAATGCTTGGCATTTGTATGTGTGCTTGTTATTGTCTCTGAAGTAACTTCGCAAACACTTGGGAAAGACAGAACAGATCAAGAACATCCTGACTAAGGGAAGTCTTCCTGAAGAACAGCAGACCCTTGTAGGACAGACCAGATCCCAAATGAGGACAATTGCATGAAAAAGGGATTGCTACACTTACCTGATGGCAGTACTAATAAATTCTCCTGGATGCAAGAGAAATAAATGAGCTAATGACCAAGCAAACCAGATCCTGACCAGGATAATTTAATAATTATGTGTAGCCCTCTACCCCTACTCCACATTCCCCAGCTATTCACACCTAGAACTGACGTCTGTACCATGCAGACAGATGGCTGAAAGCTGTCTTCCCGTGGCAGGCCGATACAATGCAACTGGACTCTTTGCTCTGCTCACTACCATGTCTCTATCAGGTACAGAGAGATCAGTGGTCAGGTCTAATAGGCAGAACTTCTGAAAGTTGAGCCTAAGGTGTGAAACTCTATTTTCAATATAGAAACAATGAAAGCAACAATAACTATTTTGAAAACAAACTTTAGCTAACTCATGAACTTGTTATTATATTTAAAAGAATGACAGCCAGTTCCTTACAAATGGAAAGACTTAGAAAAAATCATATTAAGTGAAGTAAGACAGACTCAAAGAAACATAGGCTCAATGGTTTCCCTCCAACAACAGAACAAAATCTAGACACAAGGCCATATAGTATGACGCTAAATGAAAGGACCTCCAGGACTTAGAAACAAAAACCATATAATGAGTGATTATTGTCCTTAATGTACTATGTTATCTCTCATCTCTTTTGCTGTGCCTTGGTTATCTCATATTGTTACAGTATTTTACCTTGTTATCTGATATATTGTAGATATGTTTATCTGGTTATTTGAAACAGGATAGGGAAGGGGGGAAAACAAGGTGAGAGATGGGGGTTGGGGCAGGGAAATGGGGACCAAGACATGAGAAAGAGTATCAATGTTTGTGAAGTAATGCACCTTTTATGTGGTGACTAAACTGTAACCCTTCTATTAATTACAATAAAATATATGGAAAAAAAGAATGACACCCAGGATGAGAATGTTGTAGTCATGGATTCAAAATGGTGTGGATTTCATTTCTTTTCAAGTTGTTGATATGTGGAAAGGCCCTCCCCAGTGCAGGGAATGGAATGAAAGGTCTATAGGTTTGTGGAAACCTAATCTTTAATTAGTAATTCAGAAGAATGCTTTCTACTTGGATCAGAACAATACAGGGTCACCTAATCTGTCCTCTGAGTTTGCCTATTTATCAAGGAGACTAACCATGGAAGGGACGGTTTCCATGGGTGAAGAGAGAAATCTAACATTCCACAAAACTTTAAGTTTACAACCAGACTCATAGATTGGGCAGGGAGCTTTTGAGTGCGCATACAAAGTTAGCATATTCTAAAACTGTAGTCAGTCTAACATAATTCATAAAATCAGAGTTTTTCGTTTTTACAAAATAAGCATTATGGTGACATTGTATATTACTTTTTCTAAGGAGAAAAATAAAATTTAGGAAAGGGGCACTTATAAAAAAATGTTAGTTTTACCTTTTATTTTTGCAATGATGGGGAAAATAGAAGAAAACTAGACAATATACTATTTTAATGTAACAAGACCAACACTCTTGCATTTTCTTCAGGATGTGGTGTTGTATTTAACATATTTAATTTATAATATAATAAATACATATACAAATGGATACTACAATGATGTTCTTTTAAGAATTTGGATAGAGGGGGATAGATCACATAAAGAAATTTTGCAAGTCCACTTCGTAGATCTATAAAGTACAAGAAGAATGTTTAGCAGGTTGGTTTTAAACAGTAAAGAATTTAAAAAACATTAGCCAACCCACAAATGCAAGAGACAGTCCCTGGTTTTATAAATGCAAAAGGCTACATAATAAAATTGCATCTATTCCCAAAGAAGCAAATAGTTATTACAAACATGAACTGCACTGCCTGTAATTTTTTTCAACTGATGGTAATTCATTAGCATGATCCTTAGGATCATTTCTTGTCATTTCCCACGATCATTTCTTATATTTCACTCTATAAATCTGAATATGTTAGTGCTTACAGTGTTCAAATGGGAGGCAAATAAGATCTGTTCACAGAGTTAGCAAAACCTAATGACACATTTGCTACTATGAGTAAAAAAAGTCCTAAAGTATCTTATAAAAAGTATCTATTTTCTGTACCTAATTTGCAGTAAAATATCCCCTAAGAACATGATAATGTTCATCAAATATACAAAAAGAATGCTTTGTGTATAATATTGGTGATCAGACGTGCAGACCCTGGGTGTCAATCCCTTTTGATGAAGGACATCATAAGATGAACACAGTTTTAACGTGCACATTCCTAGACAGTGAATTTTCTCATGTATTTTGTTTTATTTCCAGTTCCTATCCCACAGAAAGCTTTTGTACATCAAAGTGAAACCAATGTCAAAAGTCAAAGCCCCACTTCTGCTAGTTTTGGGGCTTGAAACAGCTTGTAACCCTGGTGCTGCTATATTGACTTGGGGTTTACTCTTTGAGAATAAGAATGTCTTTGCCACAGGTAAATTCTTTGTCGAGAGAGAGAGCAAGAGAGAGAGAGAGAGAGAGAGAGAGAGAGAGAGAGAGAGAGAGAGAGAGAGAGAGAGAGAGAGAGGCCATTTTATGTTGTAATTTTACAGATAATGATGAACCACAAGAGAAAAATATGAAGCCAAATCCCACAGGTACCATTTATGCAAATCATCTTTTTTCTTATTAAGAAAATATTTTGCTTTTACTATCAAGGTCAATTTTCTTTCTGTACATGTAAATTAACTCTACAACTACTTAACTGTTCAAATGCAAAAAAAATGCCCACTTTTTTTTAACTAAAGTGACATTACATCTTTCTTCTTTGTCTCAAGATGCCTTTGACCAAATTTAGTTACATTTTTTTAATATGACTGAAAGGATTAGAATTACCCCCAAAATATTGTGAAGAATTAGAGACAGAGAATGGCATGGCATTATGTGAATATTCCATTCATATGACCAGAGGAATAATAACCCCAGAAAACTCATTTTAATCATGTTATTTGATAAATTGGAAACTTGTACTTCTGATCATAAAGATACTAAAAGATAAAAGGTAGGTTTGGCTTGATGTTGGTATAGTTGGTGTGTGTGTGTGTGTGTGTGTGTGTGTGTGTGTGTGTGTGTGTATTTAAGTCTTTGTATGAATCCTAGGACAGTTTTATATACGATTGATGTGTTATTTCTTTCTGTTTCTTTTTCCCAATTTTTTTTATTTCTGGAAAGTACAAAAGGTGATAAGAAGATGAGAATCTCTAACACCAATTAAATATATTTTCAAATTATATTGCCAAATTTAAGGTGTTTTATTTTTTTCTATGCGTAGTTGTCTGTGATTTTCCTGTTATACTAATGCAGCCAGATGAGTCCAAATGCCCTTTGGAAAAACTTTGTTAGACTGGATTATAATTTGTAGGAAGAAGAGAAGTAATAGTAATTCTGTAACTGCCTCAGTCTTTACGGCGAGGCAGCAAATTTCCATGAAACAATCACCCCAATGGAATTCCCATCTGTGAGAACTGCTTCTCAGATTTGTTTTATATATATATATATAATATAATACATGTAATATAAAATATATATAATATATAATATAATATATATTTAGTGTAACTAGTTACTTGGTATTGGGTAGTACTGTGGGCAAATTACTATTTCACTTCTGGGTTCTGGATGCAGTGGACTGGAGAAGGAAGCTGTCATGCAGTTTTGACCACAAGTGATGTATATCTAAGCACTCCGGAGGAAGGGCATACACACCGGGGATGTCTGGCTGAAAGAAAGTGTACCTGTGTAGAATTACCAGTGACCGATTCCTGTCTTCTCCTTTGGGTTCATTCTGAGCACCCATCACCCTCAGCAACTCCAAACTTCAAATAACAGAAATGTCAACCTATGTCACCATCTCTTCATGGTTTCCTATAGAACTTGATCCTAGGTTTTGAAATAGATGACTTTTTAGAAACAAAGCTATCGATCTAATATCCAAGTCAGTGAATGGAAAATAACAGATAGTATTTCCTTCTATTCAAACACATTATTTTGTAAGGACGTATCAGCAAGAAGGAAATCTCTAGTTCTGAATGAGAGGAACTGGAGGAAGACAAGGAAGAAATCCCATTTCTCTACAGCTGGAAGAATCTATTTTTTGTTTTCTCAATAAAGAAAATGAAGTTGACATAGCTATGACAACTTACACTGAGGTGGCTTCAAATCTATGAGGCCCGAGGGACAGAGGCTGCTGCTAACCTCATTAACTGGGGAGTTTAAGTGCTGTCAATTAGACACAGAGACGTTTACAAGTAAACAGAAGCTGTTCATGCCAAAGCAAACTCTCTCCATCAAAATATCTAGCTGTGCTTTGACCAAACAGAGACTTCCTATAGACCTTAATTTAAACTATAACCAGGAAGAGAATAAAAAATTTCCCTCCGGAAAGGATAAATTCAAAAAGGTAATTTGTGGGCATCTTGAATTCTATATGAAAAAAAACTATTAAAGATGGCTGGGGTCTGGCTAACAAGTAAAAGAAGATATCAATAAAGAGATGTATCATTCATATGTATTTATTATCTTGCTTTGTGCAGAAATGTGATGATGATATTTTAAAAGTACAAAGAGATAATACTGCTTAGATAACAGATTGAGA
The DNA here is from genome assembly GCF_031878675.1 of Megascapheus bottae. Lineage (NCBI taxonomy): Eukaryota > Metazoa > Chordata > Mammalia > Rodentia > Geomyidae > Megascapheus > Megascapheus bottae. Next base: position 18,238,731 of record NC_143531.1, read on the forward strand.
AAGGTTGAAAAGTTTTTTGACTAATAGAACTATTTCTCTCATTTATCTTTTATGAGGCATAAAACAAGTATTTAATTAAAATTATTTTTTACACAAAATGCTAACCAAATTAATATTTGTTAAATGTATAATAAAAATTCCTCTGTGTGTGTGTGTGTGTGTGTGTGTGTGTGTGTGTGTGTGTGTGTGTGCCAGTAAGAGGGCTTGAACTAAGGCCTGGGCACTGTCTCTTAGTTTCCTTGCTAGAAGCTGGCACTCTACTGCTTGAGCCACAGCTCCACTTTTAACTTTTTTTTATTAGAAATAAGTGTCTTTGAACCTTCCTCTCTGGGCGAGCTTCAAACTGAGATCCTCCAATCTTGGCCTCCTGTGTAGCTAGAATTGTAGGCAGAAGGGTATGATTTTTTTCAGTCTGTTATCTAATCAGTATTTCCTCTTTGCACTTTTAAAATATCACCCTCTTACTTCTGGACAAAACAAGGTCAATGAACACATAAGCATGATACATGTTTATACTGACACCTTCTCTCACCTCTTAGCTAGACTGCAGCCCACTTTAACTGTTTTTTTTTTATGTAGTGAGTGTGTGATATTCAGGTATCAAAATGAATCGTCATACAGTTAAACATAATTTAATTCAACAAGTAGTCAAGTTATCCTCATCTGGAGGGGTCAGTTTTGCTTCTCAGGGTACATTTGCTAATGTCTGAAGATGTATACTTTTTAATACCAGGATTCAGGGGTGGGAAAGGAAACTGGCAGGGTAGCTTGAGCTGTTGCCCAGAGTGTTACAACCCAAGCAACATTCGTCAGTTCGATAGCTTTCTTTTTCAATGCAGGGTCTTTTCCTCCTCCTCCCACACAACTAAGACGTGGGTAGTTCAATGGGGAGCCATGACAAAAGGGAGAAACATAACCTTCATCTGAAATCTTCAGTGTCTAAACAGTGTGACTTTCATCTCCACCATTAGCGGAAGCTGCAGAATCTTACTAAGTTTTCTTCTTGCCCGTGGGAACAGGTGAAGGTGTAATTCTCATTTACCTTAATTATGTTTCTGCATTTCAGCCATGACTAGAAATATTATCAAATGCAAGAGTGCACCCAGCATTAACCTGATTGATATATCTACACGACAGATACTGGCCCCTCAGGAGCTGGAAATTACTGAGAGCCCCTGGGGTCTCCTGAGATTGCTTGTGCTGTGTGGTGAAATCTTGCAGGATGATTTCTTTTTTCCTACAATGGGTTCAAGTGCTATGCAAATGATAACACATTGTCAGCCCAGTTTGAATACACTGTCTTTCTGCTGAAGTGAAAATTGCTAACATTCTGATACCACAAAGAATTCAGTGGCAGCAACCTATTTTAGAATATAGCTATTTTAATACTCTGAACATACATAAAGTCCATTGAGTAAAGAAAAATGCTTCTTTGGAACAAGCTCCCAAACACATTTTAGTTAGAATATTTTAAATAATTAAAAATTACTTGTGTAATTAAATTTAAAATAATTTTAAAATAAGAATTTAAAAATGAAATAATACACAGTATGTAATGTTATATATAATACAGTCTATCATATATGATAAACATGCATGATATTTAGTTCCTTTGCTTTTCTGTGCAGTTTACTTTTTGTGTTGTTTATTAAAATGGATGTAGCCAATGATAGTAATAAGAGAGTTTTTATTATCGGCTTATTCTAATGAGCTTATACCCAGAACTAGTGCTTGAAAACTATTAGCAGAGACCTATAAAACCCAATCCTCTTTACTTTCTGCTATTTTCTTTCTTGCTGAAGTTACTTTTCAGCTTTTATATACTCAAGTTTTCATATTCCCTCATAAACTGCGTTCTAATCCTGGATGACATTAACACTTTTCAGGTTATCCTATAAGGGAATAATTCCTCACTACTGACTAATACAATAAGAATAAACAGTAGTTACAACCAGAAAGAGGTAGCAAGGAATAAGACACAAGAGAACGCAGGTTTCTGTCCTCATAATGTTCAACATTTCAGAATATCATGCTTAAAAGATCAGAATAACATGCTTAAAAGATCTCATTTAGATCTCAATGGAATCTTCCTATATGCCAATTCTCTTTTTTATTTTTACTCATTTATATTTTGGTGTTGGCAGTGTTGCTTGAACTTAGGGACTCATATTTTCTCTGAGGCTCTACCAAACCTGAGCCACACCTCCACTTTTGCCTCTTTTATTTGTTTGTTTGTGTTAGTCCTGAGGCTTGAACTCAGGGCCTGGGCACAGCCCAAGTTTGAGCTTCACTCCTAGCTTTTCTAGAATTTAATTGGAGATAAGAGTCTCATAGACTTTTCAGTCTTTTATAGCTAGGATAAGAGGCATGAGTCAAGGGCACATGGCCTTTATTGATTTATTTACTTATTTTTGATTAATTGTGAATAAGAATCTCACCTATTTTTCTACTTAGTTTGAATCTTGATCTTCAGCTCTCAGGCTTCTGAATCGCTAGGATGATAGCTTTGAGCTCCTGACTGATTCGGAGGCCCATACTATTTCATTTGGGAATAGAAAGTAAACGTAAACAATCAGCATGCATCTTTTGGTAAACCTCCTAAAATTGTAAGTCAGCTATCTCTTAGCTGCCACTGGAAAACAATAGTACAAATCTGACCTCCATGAACCAACATACATGCTCGACCATATGTTGCCTTTATGTTCCACAATACTTTTCCTTTTTCATTTCGGGGGAGGCTTGAAATACTCCGTTTTGCATAACGGCCCATCTGTAGCAAATCTACACCCCTGCAGGTTTCCAAACTGCTCTGAGAGATAAAGATGTCACCACAACACATATAAACCTAGGTGGGACCTTAATGAGTTCAGGAGCTGATGGCATCATTAGAGCAGCAAAGGATTCACAAAAGCAGCATGCTGTAAATTAAGTGTACAATTCAAAAGGTGACTGTGGCAAAGCTAGTCTCATAAAGGGGGCTTTATTTTTGTAATCATCAGATCTGAGAGGAGACGACATTGCATATGAGTAAGATGGGCAGACAGCCTGCAGCTAAGCACTAGTAAGAAATTTCAGAGAATACTTACAATGTTTGGTTTCCTAAACAAGCAAAATAAAACATCTTAAAACTTTATTGCTCAAAAGAATGGAAGTCTATGCTGGTTATTTGAAAATATGACGTTGGAAATCGATTCATTTAATAAAATGACTTTAAGTGAAGAATGGGTTGTTCAAAATTGTCAGTTTGTTTTAAGTCAAATATAGAGTTCCTCCCCCCCACACACACACATTTTGCCCCTGGAAAGAAAATGTAAGACAGTTCTTAGCCAGGTTTGAATTAGGTAAGTTATCAAATTGATTATCAATTTCGTAAAAGCTACTTTAAAAAACTATGTGGGTCAACAAAGGCCTTATTAATCTAAGGTCATGGAATGGACTACACTAGTAATCTCAACTACAGTATTAATCTCTGCAGTTCTGGACTGTGGAGGGAAAAACTGAAATTTTTTGTAATACAGGAACTAGGATTGCAAGCAAGTTGGGCAGGATTCAGAAACTCTCATTCCACTTTGCAGGAATCAAAAAGGAAAACCAGAATGGAACAAGAAAACTCTGTTTTGGCCATCTTATGTGTATATATAATATATATGTATAAATATGTATTCTATATGTAGAATAGAATCCTAATGAAGGCTTATCCAGTTGTCTTTAGTTGCATGGATGAGTGCTGATAAGTAACAGTACTTGAATTTTTGGAAACAAAGGCAAAGTTTTTTGCTTGAGGGAACAAGAGTCCAACCATAAGAAAATAAAAGAGAAAATGAATCATTGCTTCAATTTACTTAATTTTGAAATTATCATTTGAAGGTTTTTTTGGTGAGTTCTGGAGCTTGAATTCAGGGCCTAACCACTGTCCTTGGGCTTTCTCAAGGCTAGTACTCTACCACTTAAACCACAGAAAAGCCTTGGGTTTTTCTATGTGTGTGGTACCAAGGAATTGAACCTAGGCCTTTGTGCATGCTAGGCAAACACTCTACCAGTAGGCTAAACTCCTATCCCTCATTTGAAGATTTTTTTTTAAAGGATTTTTAAAAATTTTCCTTCTTCTTTACATGATCTTGGATTAAGACTTTTATTTTCTTCTGATTTTTCTTAAGCAATTTGATAATATGCCACTGAGACAGGTCAGGGCATGTGACTAATAAGCAATGCATAGTTTGGGGACACATTGGCTGAAAAATGACATAAGAAAATTTGTGTGAAGAAATACAAGCAAATCCTAAGTGAGGCTGGGTGTGAGGACATTTTTGAGTGCATTATCTTCCTGTTAGTTGAGGCGGGATGTCCGGCTTTCATGATACATTTTAGGTTAGCATTAGATAGACATGCTATTTCCATGTTCTACTAATTTCTCTCAGCATCCTTTGCATCCATCCCTACTCTCCTTTCTAAATTTATCTAGTCAGAAATGAAGTAAAACCTTTTATGAAAGTCAATCCTTTTGAAAGCAAATTCCCATTTCTCTCTTGTCAATAACTTGTTCAGCAATCTCAGACAAGTCACGAAACTGTCAATGTTGCTGTGTCCTCATCTGGAAAGCCCAGAGAATCGCAAGAACCTCTTCTGCATGGTTGACAGAGACAGCATCTGATAGAAAACAACATCTTCCCAGAGTGAGGTGAAGTGTGCAAACAGAAGCCTCTCTGCCTCTGAGCTAAGAGGCCTAGAGAAGACAGAAGGAAAACTTCCTCTCAACCTTTGAAAACAGCATCCAAACTATCCATGTGCCTCAAACCTAAACTCAAGCTTTTCTACCTGCATACGCCTATGTACTCAGCTTCTCTACTTGAAGTACCAACTGCTTTTCTTTTTGATTCATCAGTAATATGCTTGTTCCCTCCCCACCAAGATACTGACCACATAGAACAAGACTTTACTTGCTATGGCTATTCTGCATGCCAAATTAAGAGGCACCAACTCTAGACCAGGCAGTTTAAAACTACATTTGTGTTGAATAAGAGTGATGTGAACACTTTTCCTTCTCAATGTGTTTACTCACAGCTGAAAATCCCTCAGTGGTCTGACCTTTATATTCAACATTTAAAAAGCTTAACAATACTTTCTCTCAGCAGCTAGAGAGGCAGATAATTCTCTCCCAGGAGAAAATAAAATTAAAATGCAGCAATGCCTGCTGGAAGTGTGAAGGCAAGGATAATGACAGCAATAACAGGCCAAATAATTATGTTAATTGTTGATTTGTTTGCAGAGAGGCATTCAATATTTATTGTGTTCAGTTCTGGTTCTAATCATACCATTTCATACCTGTAGCTTTATCTAGGAGAGAACCACCCTGTTTCAAATGACAAGTGACCTTGTCTTAATTTCATGTTGGAGTTGGGTTTATTTCTTCATCTTTTACTTTAAATATCTAAAAATGAATGGGAGGAATGAAGCAAAAAATACAAAAATAAAAATAAAAAATAAAAAACCAAAAACCAAAAATGTACCCACCTTGACATATTCTCAGTTGTCTTTTGTGAAGTGTTGTTAAGTATGTGTACACATTCAGTACACACACACACACACACACACACACACACATACACACACACACACACACACACACGCACACACACACCAGGTATTATTCTTTGTCTGGTCAAGGACTGACTTTGCCGTTTCCATGGTAACCCAGTGTGCTCTGTACTCTTTCACTCTTTCCACAGCTGCTGATTACACTTAGAATTTTATTTGCATTCATGATTAAGGAGGAGTATAAAAGACTGAGTAATTTTTTTAAAAAAAAAAGCAATAAGAGGATAAAAGACATTTCAATCGATGCTTTGCAGCGTTAATTAAAAATAAAAGCAGAAGGGGAGATACTGGGATTTCAGAAACTTTTATTTTATGGTTGGCTGAATATAATAGCATTATTAAATGAAGATATGACAACTACCCAGAAATTCTGTCATTCTCAAGCTGTGAATTATTAGCTCCTAAGACATGTGGACACTGTGTTTACTAGGACTGGTCTCTTTGCCTTCAAGGAAGCAGTGATTACATATTTATATAATGGGATTAAGTGAAAAAAGAAAAATGTTCAGTAAATGACTGTTAAAATCATGTGATGCACTTTGGAGAACTATACTATCTCTGCATACATGTGTGTCCTACAGTTAAGATATAAAAGAGCTAAGATCATCATATACTTTGTATCACTAAAAGTTATATGTTGTTAATTATATCACTGGTGCCATAAATATTTCTTATTTTCATGTTTTCTTTTATATAATTCTAAAAAGCAGATTTTTTTTACTATCAGGGAGTAATGAAGAAATTTCAGTATTTTATTCTGAAGTGGACATTTTCTCTTTGGATTCATTTTGCAGTTATATTATTATCTTATAAATTCTTATAGACAAATTTCAAACTTTAAATCATGGGCATTATACTGTTAGAGTGCATATCCATGAAAATGTATTTTCAATTATAATGAATGAATTAGTAGTGAAAAGAAAGAATCACATGAAGAAATATAATGATCTTTCATTATTTCAGACAGAACTGATCCTGTATGACTGCATCATAAGAATTCTGATGATGGCCATGTATATTTATATGTCACACAAACAAATACTCATATACTATTATGTATACTGCTTATGTATATAGCACTGCAATCCCTACATTTTCAAGTTTTCTGATTTTTGTGTTTTCACTATGAGATGGAGTCATACTTTGTAGCTATAATTAGCCTTGGCCTTACTATGGAGCCAACGCTAGCCTCAGACTCAAAGATTGTCCTTCTTTAGTCTCCTGAGTACTGGAATTTTAGGAATATTTGATATGTCACTCAGCTGAGCATGATACCTCTATAACCCCATCTCCTTGGAAGTCAGAATTCTGGAGGATCTTGGTTTGGGGCCAACCTGAACAGAATTAAATAATAATAATAATAATAATAATAATAATAATAATAATAAAAAACAAGTGTTAGTGAGGTCCATCTTAACCAATGTATATGACATAGTGGCACATCCCTATAATGCCATCTACATAGGAGCTTTGAAAAGGAACATCATAGTTCATGGTAGCCTGGGAAAACTAGTAGAATTCTATTCCAAAAATACTGAAAGTAAAAAAAGCTGGAAGCAGGGCTCAAATTATATAGTGAATGTTGTGTAAATGTGAGACCTTGAGTTTAGACCTAGAATTCCAAGAAAAAATAACCCATTTAAGAACACAATAATTGATTCATATACTATGCTACTTCAGTTCAGAACCTGAAGTAAAACTTCACCCCACAATGCTTACATGTTCTAACAGCTCGTTATGATCATGCATGCTTTTCTGTTTTACTTCTAATGTCCTTCTAATGAAGAGAGCCTCGCTCAGTTGTGCTCTGCTTTAAAGCAGACCAGAGGCCACCAAGGATCTCTCAAAGGTTACATTTAGTGTTTCTTTTTCTACAAATATGGCTTGCCCCTGCCGTGGCAGTCTTTGCAATCAAAACCTCCTTCCTATGTCTTTTCTTTTTTTTAAACTGCATTTTGATACAAGTTCTCCAGACACAGAAATGCCAGAGGAATCTGGCTTTCAGATTTATGACTAGCTCACTCTATAAGAAAAATGATTAAGGATCCTACCAGGGAAAGAATAGGGATTTGATTGCTTTTCCCTTTGCTTATCTTGTAGTTTTTAACTCATCTCTCCGACATCCCTGTTAGGTGGAAAGGTATAGAATGACTTCTGCTATTTTACTTTCAAATAGTTTTTGGTGTAAGGGAGAGGCTGGAGGGAAAGGAGAAGGGTTCTTTGAAAGGAACCATCTTCTTCTGCCACTAGGTCATGCTTCTGACCCATGCTTACTGGTTTTTATAATTTCTTCTCTATAGAAATATGGACTCACAAATACTTAAGTCGACTAGAAGCTACTAGAGTCCATCAAAGGACTTAAAGAGGCAATGCCGAATGACAACCCAGTGTGAAAATGTTTGCAGTTTCCAATCTTGCTGAATCTCATGTAGAAGATTCTCATGTAGAATCTCATACTTGTCAGTGAAAGATGGAGAGACACAGGGGCACTTATTCCCAGAAAGAGTGGTCCTATTAAAAACTATTTTGATCGAATCCTAATCAAAATACTCTTTCAGATACTAAAAGGTACCTGAAATATAATATATTATATTGTTTATTTTATAAATATTTTTTCTTTTTAAATAATTCTCTTTAAAGAATTTATTAACATTGATTTTTTTACATCATATTTCAAATGTCATGTTTAACAAACAAGTATTCAAGAAGGGAATCTCTATATACAATCACTTAGATTTTAGAACACAATTAAAATTAGGTGGGGGTTTGTATATCATAGATACATACTAATCTATGTAATAAAACATCATGTCTAAAGAGTCATAAATTTTTATGTCTATGTAGTTGTGTTTATATTTCCAATACCATGTCCATAGCATTGGGTATGCAAATATTGAGTCCTCGCTCTTGAACTGTTTAGATCTAATAGCCACATATTAAGGATACCATGTTCCTTTTGTTCCTTTGATCTTGACTTATCTCATTCAACATGATTCGCTCTAGATTCATACACTTCCTTGTGAATGCCATTATTTTATCTTGTCTGTTGGCTATGTAGAATTCCATTGTATATATATTCCACATTTTTTGGTATCCATTCATCTGCAGTAGGTATCTGGATTGTTTCCATCACTTGGCTATTGTGAATAGTGCAGAGATGAACATAGATGATTAGGTGTCCTTATAGTATTCTGGGTTATGATGTTCAGGATAGATGCTGGCATCTATCCTGAGGGTTTGTATGTCATAGATACATATTAATCTATGTAATAAAACATTATGTCTATAGAATCACAAATTTTATGTCTATGTAGTTGTGTTTATATTTCCAATACCATGTCCATAGTATTGGGTACTCAAATATTGAGTTCTCACTCTTGTACTGTTTGGATCTAGTAGCCACATATTAAGGATACCAGGTTGCTGTAAACTTCAATATATATATATATATATATATATATATGCAGCAAGGTGGGTAAGACTCTCCTCTGTTGAAATTCTTTCAGCATTTATATTTTTATCTGGAATCACTGGTAATTTCTCTTCCTCACATAGCCCTTTAGTTGAAAGAAGAATGTGAACTTTAAAAGAAATTCTGAGGGGAGACTTGGCATTTTTATTACAAAAGATAGGTGTTCAAAGAATAACTGGCATAGATTGATTATCAGTGGTTATGGCTTCAATGTGTAAAAGATGTAACATCAAGAGAAAAGGAAGACAGAAATATGTATGAAACTGCAATATTATAGGAACCTCTGGCAGTTATAGGGAATGTAGTTTACTTACATAAAGTTCATGGCAGTTATTGCTTGCTACATGGATCCAAATGGAGGAAAAACAAATCTATGTTTTCCATTACTACCTTACAGCCTACAAGACGTCTGAAAAATCTGCATATGTTTGAAACTGCTTTCTAACTTCAGCAGGAAAAATAATTGTTTCATATGACATCAAGGAAATAATCTTGCCCTAACCAAACAATATCTGATTTTACTGGCATCGCACTGTGTCTTAAGACACTGAGAATTTGTTAATTATCCATTCTATTTGGTTTCAGAGATAACCACTTACGATACAGAGTTCATTTTAATGGCCTTCATTTTTTTCAGAATGCTTGCTGAAAACATAGATAATTAGAGTGAGAACAATAAAGAATAAGACAACAGAAGCTTAGATTTTAAAGTCAAAGGAAGACACTATTTTTAGAGTGGTTCATTGAGCTCATAAGGAAGGCTGTGGGTCATGGTGGAAGATTTTAAGGTAAAGGAAAATTAATTAATAGAAGTTTGAGCTGTTGTAATACAAAAGGGCATGAAGTTTTGAGAGATACTGGGCAGACAACAGAGCTACCAGGATGCCAAAGAGATATTTAGAGGAAAACAAAAGGTAATCATGGAGAGGGAACACAGATAATGACCTAGAGATGAAGTCTAGCATCTTTATCTATTTCTCTACCTTTGTGTGAGCCTACAATTATGGCAGCTATCTATAAACACACAGTAGAATTAGACTCAGTCAGTGTCTTCACTCTCAGATTTTCTGTAGCTGAGAGGGCCTTATAAATAGATGTAGATCAGGAAAATTCACAATAACACATCTTCATAGTCCATAGAAAAATACAGCACAAAGAACTCAACATACCAAATAGAGTTTCCCAGGCACTACAGAATACGGAATCATTTGCTCCAATTAGTAGCTATTTTTTTTTACAATCACTTTAAGCATTTTTCTGATTAAAATTCTTGTCTAATGTCCTGAAGATATAACATAATTGGTGTTCAGGAAGCTACTGTTGTAAGTCTTTAGGATATGTGCTGCATATTCTAACTTTCCGTGACACTAACGATACCTTGCTGTGATCCACAGAGTCTTATAGCATCAACTTGTCATCATCTTGTTTTAGGCCACGAGTTAACTCTCTGGGATTATTGCTTGAATACTGTAAAATGTTGACTAATGCATTTTGTAAAACCAAATGCCCATGATACTCTTAAAAAGTTATATTCAAGAAACAATGGATTATGTTATAAATATCACAACAGAACTTCTTACTATTTATAATTTAATATAGCTCAATAAGAAAGGAAGCTTGGGTTTATTACATAGCAGGCTTAAAGATGCTAGAGTAACAATAGAAACAAAACTTCCAGTTTTTGTTGATTTCAATGTTAATATGATTCTCTAAAACTAATGCCACTTTAGAGTCAACATGAAGCAAGTTGAACATTTATTCCCTAATCATCCTGTTCTGTCTGCTTTTCAAAAGATTTCTTCATTCTTACATTTTAAAGGTGGTCTGGCAGGTCTCTTTTCATGCTTGAAGTATAATATTGGGAAGAAATGATGTTATTTTTTTCAAAAGGAGTTTATAGCTCACGATTTTTAAATGTGGTATACAAGTTGCTTGATAAACTTCCAAAATACATTCGTATATATATTTCTAACTTTTGGATCTTGTAAGGTATGCAATAAATATTAAAGATAAACTGAGGTCCAGTTCTGTCACTCCATAAACTGTATCCAGTTATTTTTATGACCAAACAGAAATTTTCTTTTGGCTACATGCTGGTGGTTCACATCTGTAATCCAAGCTATTCAGGAGGCTGAGATCTGAGGATGATGGTTCAAAGCCAGCCCAAGCAGGGAAATCCGTGAGACTCTTATTTCCAACTAACCACCAAAAATGGCACATCATTTAAATAATTCTAGAAGCTAAGAACATTCCTCTCATACTATTTCATTAAAAAATGGAAGCATTGTTCACTTGTATACAATCTCATACTTCAGAGTAACACATTCTTTCCCTCATAACAACTATCATTTAACGCTTCTATTAATTATAATAAAAATATATGAAAAAAAGAGGGGCCAAGCATCATCTGAGAAACACTCTTACCATCTTGAACTGGCCTTTGCACTCTCCACTCTACCTTTTCACCTTTGTATAATGATCCATCTGGGCTTGTTTCTCTCACCACAAACTATAAATCTATAAAAGGCAAGGACTTTATATATGAAGGTATACATGTATATGTCTGTATATATATATGTCGTGTGTGTGTGTGTGTGTGTTGATTGTATAATAAGCAATATAAGTTCAGGTAATAAATAGCCAGGTTTAAAAGCATTTAACTCTGGGCTTCATAGACTACAGCTGGGTTTTTGAATGATCTTGAACATCTCCCACAAGAACCTAATTGTAAATCCATAATGCATTTCCAGACAATTGCTATAGCAGAAACTCAGACATTCTACTTCAGTCTATTACTCTGCTAGCCTTGTTCATTAACAGGTGTAAGTTTCTTGTCCAGAAAAGAGTAAAGAATTGTCCATGAAAACAGATGTTTATTACCTTCTGTATAGAGACACTTAGAATCATTGCTTTTACCCCTACCTTTTAAATGTCTCTTGTCTTTTCTAATTGTCAGATACAGTATAGACTCCTCTAGTTGTGTGCCTGCTGTTGGTATAGTAAGCAACAATGGACAATATGATGCCTTTACGAGCTTTCTCCTACTGTGGCCTTGGCTTCAAATCTAGTGTAGTTGGGACAAATGAGAAGATACAATGTTCCTTATAGGAACAGTGATAGGTCATCAATGTCTTGATTTGGTAAGATTGTTGCTAGAAATGGGAACTCTACCATTTCTTGATGGCGAATTGTGAATTACTGTAAGTAAATTTATGTTCAAGCAGACATTTTATTTTCCTCTAACGCATGGATTTACTTAGATGATAAAACTGTACAAAGAGGAATCTGTTATGAAAAAGATTTGGAGAAAAGTAAGAATGAACAAAAAACACAAATCCATTTATGTTTCCTGTCTGTAAACATTTTGAATTTCCAAATTAACCCTTTAACCTCTTTTATATGCTACTTCTATTATTAAAATTTCTTTTGACTTCAGGTACTTTTGGGGTTATATGAACATACATGAAATTCTCTTAAATATATGCTCTTATATTTTATTGAGCATAGAATTGCTCTTAACATTTAATTAAAGTTTAATTGAAATTTTCTTCATTTATTAGATTATCCTAGGAGAATGATAAAAATCTCCCTTTCTTAGGTTTCAGATTGATATGTATTATCAAATTTAGTATTCAATAAGTTTCAATGTCTATTAACCTGTACAAAAGACCTATCTATTTTTGATCTTAATTGAATTTTAAGTATAAAAATCATCTTAGAAATGGGTCTTAGAGCTACATCTATCAAGGAAGAGATTCTTGATAAGAATTCCATGTCACAATTCCATTTGGAAGCTAATACTTTGTGGAAAAAATCTCTTAAAATGTCAGAGTATTTAGCAATAGATTTATTAACTTAAATACTTGTGTGTGCACGTGCATATGTGTGTGTGTGCGCGCATGCTCACTCGTACTGTGGTTGAACTCTGGGTTTTGCACTCTCACTTTGATTTTTGTTCTATTACTTGGACTATCCTTCCTCTTCTTCATACATCTTTCTTTTAAGCATGTAAATACCATCATTTGTGCAAGTCTTTAGAACAATACACGTTGTAATGACGAAAGCGGCTATAGCAGATTTATGCTGTTCTGAATTCTACCATTTCGAACAAAGGTTAGTTATAGTGACATCAGGAGAACAGAAAGTTCTCCTTGTTGGAGTTAAAGTAGGAATTGAAGGATTAAGTCAGAAATTGGTGAGGTCAACTTCAACAGACAAAAGTACTCCTTAGCCAGTTATATTAGACACAGTTCTAATTAGTGGAATTAATTTGTAGAAAGGAAGATTTATTAGACAAAGGATAGAAAGTTTATCATTTTGTAAAAGGATCATGGGGGAAAAAACTTTAAACCGTATTCTATAAGCAATTCAAATATGTTTGTACATTATTTTAAATCTTAGTTTCTTGGAGTTTCCTTAGCTTGAATTTGTGATCACATTATTTATATTAACCAAGATTTATCATACTCTAAATTCTCTTTAGCAATAAAAATTGCTTTACTCATTTGAACACTGAAAATTATTATTCCAAACTTTTAAGTTCTATTCTGTTGAGTTTAACTTGTTATCTAAATGCTACAACTTTTACCTTTATCTTTTTACTCTTTTAGATTTTTCATGTTATTGCTTATAATTTTACTGATTCGTAGTAACTCCTACTGGGAACTCTAATATTCAAAAGCATACCATGAAACTGGATGCACAAAGATGTCAGATATATACAGAAACTTGTACCTATGTTCTTCTCAAAAACTATTTTAAACCCAATTACAAATGCAGTGAAATTTTATAACAGGAAATAAACTACAGACCTTATTAATCATAGCTATTTTACATATTCCATTTTAATTGCTTATTCTAACTATAATACTGACCCCAAGTTTTGTTATTACAATTCACAAACTAACTTCTTGAGTATGAAAATTGCACAATGATGATCAGGATAGCATTTTGTCTGATACATTTCACTCTAATCTTTTCAACTGCCAATTTTAGTTGCTTCACAGTGTTGTGTACAGGATAAGAGCAGGGAAAGAACACAATTGGTAAAATATGAAGATGTAAGTATGGCTGTTAGGATGTTACAAACACCAAAACCAAACTCCATCACACTTAACCCTTTGTTACTTTTCAAACCTAAATTTGAGTATGTCTTTCTACATTCTTTATGTATCTTGCTTACTGCATTCATTTGTTAGCGACCTTTTCCTGAATGTCTGTAATAATCTATAGGGCAGTGGTGATGAATATACATCTTTTTGTTGTTTCTGCTTTCCCCCAAAGGTGGAATATTTCCTATATTTATGAATTGACATGTCATTGGACAGTATCTTCTCCTCATATAAATGGGGAAATTAAATTGCAGAGAAATTCATAGCTTTGCAACTGCTCAAATAAATTGCTGATTTTTTTCAATAAAAATAGGCACATTTTATTTGACTATTTCATCTACATTCTTTTTGTCAATGGTGTAAAATCCAATGAATGTTTTTGAGTCTGGGAGGGAGTAGCTCAGCAATCTCTCCCACAACCAACAATCTGTATACCATGCAGCCTCAGGGTCTAGTACCTTGTCTGCTGTAACTTCTTTGCCATTTCTAAGGCTACAGGATTTAGTCAGTTTTTATCCTATATGAAAACAATGATTCCCTAAAATAAAGGGAAACTAGCTCATTTCATTGTGTGAATAAGACTTACATCCTCTTCAGATTTCAACTACTGCTTGGAAGGAGAAATGCCCATATGATGGAAATATTATCATATCACTACTGGAGTGACCTAACAGTTTGGAGGAATTCCCCAATTTTACTAGATCATTGACAATATTACAGAATTATTGCCAGTCATAAATAAAAAGAAGTAGATTACACTTGATGCTGGAGATAACTAGGGGCATCTGTTGGGGGCCTATGGTTTTAATAATTGATTCAATCATAGTTCTGTCTTTTTATGACTATTAAGAAAAATTATAAAGAATGTTTCCCATGAATGTACTGATTAAACTTATAATGATTTGATTTCCTACCAATAGGAAATTCCTAGGAATTTTGCTTCTACACCAGAATACAGTATGTTTCTTGTTTTGATATGAAAATATTGTCTTAGAAAGAGAAATAAGCACTGAATGCTGGTGGCTCACACCTATAATCCTAGCTACTCAGGAGGCTGAGATCTCAGGCTTACAATTCAAGGCTAACCCAGGCAAGAAATGAGACTTATCTCCAATTAACCACCAGAAAACCAGAAAAGGCGGTTTGACTCACAATGGAAGAGCACTAGCCTTGAACCAAAGGCTGAGGGACAGTTCCCAGGCTCTGAATTCAGGCCTCAAACCAATAAATTAAAAAGAAAAAAAGAGAAACAATACGACTAGATAGAAATGACATGAATGTATACTATCAAAGACTAAGCCAGCTAGTACTGGATCCTGGAATGTTTTTGTGAGGGACAGGGTAAGACAATCTCTCCCAAAGAAGTTTTATAGCAAGAATTTGAAACTAGAATAAAGTCGTATTTTTCATTACACAGTAGGTTGAGTTTAATAGATTGGGTTCACAGTGACTGATGATATTTTCTGTTGAAACATTGGACTGAGTGAGTTATGGTATTCAGTGAGTGAGTGGTTTGCCAAGGAAAGGAATGAGAAGTGAAATTCAATGTGGAGTCTGCACTGCATAAAGTTCACACCTTGCTGGGACACGTTTGGTAAGTATTTATAACCAAATAGTTGGGACAGAAATACTTTAAGCCCCACACCTACTTGAGAGAGTGCTTTTCATGGGTGGCTTTTCCAGGGGGGTCTTTCAAAGCAGAGTGAAATATCACTGCCCTACTTACAGTGATTGGGTTGTTATTATTGCTGGCTTGTTTATTAGTATTTTGAGTTTTTAATCCCTCAAGCCTGCAGCTGCAAACTTAGATTTAGAAAAATATAGTGTTGACACACACATTTTATGCGCAAGCAGCTCCAGAACAACTGTTTTGCCCACATTGCTACCATCTAGTGCTGGAAAAATAATAGGATTTTTCTCCCCTTTGAGTTTTCACTTGTGTGGTTTCTTATTAAACATCATTGTAAATGAGTCACTTCACCATTTCCATTCCCTACCCCCCATCTCTTCTGCTGCTGTCCTACTTGGAAAGCTCTGCATAAGAGACTTCTTCAAAGAATCAACCAGTAGATAGCTAGATTTTCTTTACCATGTCTCAGAATCCACTTAGGCTTTTCCTTTTGTGAAGCCACCTACCCACCACTTTACAGACAGAGCTGGTTACTGGTCCCAGAAAGATATATACAAAGTTTGTGTGTATCATGATTAGAATTCTATACCTGAGTCTGTGCTTGTTTTATCATTGTTATAAATCACAAGGAGTAGGGAGTTGGGCCTCTAATCATGGATCCCCAAATACATGCTGAGTGAATGGAACATAAATAAATAAGTAGCATATTCTTAGGCTCATCTCTGCTCTGTTTGTATTTCTCTTCCAATGTGCAGCAATCACCACTCTGGACATGTCCTCAGTGTAGCTTCAGAATTTATATAGTCTTGGGTTAGCAGGCAAGGTACATTCTCTGTTGATTCAAATGACTCTTGGAGCTTACCATTGCTGTGGTAAGGAATTTCACAATTCCCCAACTGACATCTGAATTTTACCATCCACTACTAGAAGGAGATTTCTAGGCACTGCAATGAATGTCTAATTATAGAATCCGTCTTCCTGGCAGTCTCAAATCGGGCTACATAGTATGAAAATGAAACTGTAATTTACGACTAAAAACCAGAATAAGGAATAGCACGATGGCTTAAGATAAGTGTTTCCTATAGTTAGGCTTTCCTACATTAGTAATGTGAGCAGCCATTTCTATGTTTAAAAGTCCTACAAAAAGAATACTGGACATTGAGAATTAAGGAAGCTTTCCTCATTGGCAATCCATGTGTAGTTTTCTATCAAAGCTAAGCAAATGGAATGCCTTGAATCTATGAGGAAGAATGGAAAATCCATGCTTAGTACTTTCTTAGACCCTGACTCATTCTGTGGTTTATCTTCCAGTGCTATCAGCTATGGAAGATGTAACTATGAAATAGTTCTGTGAATCATTTCAATGGATTCAATGAATGCCAGATAATTGTCCAACTTGAGGGGTATTTGCAGAATGTTGTTGATTTGTAGCCAGTGCTGAGGGCATTTACGGGGAGGGCATTTTCTTTCTGTTCACCTGTGCTCCTTCCAACTGTACAGCTAGCAACAGAGGACATATTTTTCATTGTTCCTAACAGTGGGTAAAAGTATTTGGGCCCTTGAACATACATTATTTGCTACATCTCCTAAGGATTGTGCTCATTTCAATTAAAAAGAGTGACTTTTTTTGTCAGTCATGGGGCTTGAACACTGGTCCTGGGTGCTGTCTGACCCTGAGCTCTTCAGCTCAAGGCCACTGCTTTACCCCTTAAGCAACAGCCCCGCTTTCTGTTTTCTGTGGTTAATTGAAGATAAGTGTCTCATGGTCTTTAGAGCCTTGGTTGACTGAACCTTGATACTCAGATCTCAGCCTCCGGATTAGCTAGGATTATAGGCATGAGCCACCATGCCCAGCTGTCATTTTTTTTTTTAATGAAAGCAAGACTTGTAGAAAGACCAGAGGAAGCTGCTGAAGTGTGATGGGTGGTGTTCTTTACCAGAGTGTGGTAGAGAAGCTGCCAGTTCTTCATGGGTGCTAGACTATTTTCAGAACTAGAATTCTGTGGTTTTTTTTGTCATTTTTGAGAAGTGACATTCAGTTTTCTAATTACATGAAGTATACATTCAGAATGAATGTTATGAACCATCCCCCCTTTAGACATCTCTTTAATGTGAAAAAATTATCTGTGATTTTTATCTTGAAAATTAGTGAAAAAATAATTACAGCATGGCACTGGGTTGATTCACAGAAACTTCCTGTGGATAATCCCCAAACAAGGTTGTGAGTTTTTTTCCCCTTGCATTGTAGCAAGGGAAACATGAACAAATATTTTCCACTAAGACTAAGAATTAAAAGTATCTATTGGTCCCTTGGGATCATAAGAGGCCTATAATTATTCACAAAATACAAAAGGAAGTTTTCACATTGCTGTGGAAAACTTCCTTCAATGTCCCTTTTTAAAAAAAATATTCTCAAAAATCTTTTACTCATCAAGAAACCTACACAAAAGTAGTCTGGCAACTCATGTTTTAATAGCAAAACCAACTCACAATTGTCTTTTCCTTTTTGTTCCTAACCTCTCACTTTTCATTGTTCCATGAAATTTTCATGCACATTAATGTGTAATGGACATGAAATAGCAGTAGAATAGAGTTGTCTTCATAATCATAAGCCACAATGCCAATGGAGGTTAAATTAGTGCCTCTCCCCACCAAGCATTTCACAATGTCCTTACCTTACCTGAGTTCAGGTTTTATTTACTTCCTTACTGAGTTTTGGACCTTTAATTCCCTTGTACTTCCTTCTGTTGATTTAAGGCAATCTGTCATTACTGTACAGAGGGAATGGGGAGTTGGGAGGGGTGACATTATCACAATGCACTATATTTATAAGCTGCTTGGTTAAACTGCAACTCCTTTATACAACTACATAAAGATACCAAAAAGTATCAATCACTCATGAACTCATGAAATACAGTTAACAGTCATTATGTGGAAACTATTTCAACTGTAGGAACGGCTCAGAAATATGTTTCAGCATTAGAAAATGTCAGTAACTGTTTTCTCTAACTTGAGTACAACTTTAGCCAATGCACAGGCAAGGTATGTAGAAATTGCCAGTTATGTCAGGGGGCAAAGAAAAGCCGAAAGGTGGAGCACTCAGAATCACGGATCCAGCTTTCTATCCACTGGAGGGTGGGAAACATTTACCGATCCGTTTTGTTGAAGCTATTAATTTTCCATCAGAACAAGTACTCATATGGAGAATTTCATCTCCATCACAATGTGTGTAGGATGTGTGTGTGTGTGTGTGTGTGTGTGTGTGTGTGACCTCAATCTTTCTATATGTCATTTATCTTAAACATGTCATGGTAGTCTTAATCTGTCAATATAGACATATTAAATATGTCATTGTAGAGTTTGGGCACAGGACCATCAGTTGCATTCGCAGTTCCACCCTCAGTCACTGCATTGTTCTAATCTATTAGACAGAGACTGAAACATAGTCGTTGCTAAAGATACACTTTTTGGAACAAAGAAAGGAAGAAAGAGAGGGAATAGAAAGGAAGACAAAAGGAACAAATATGAATTTCAGTTTCTTTTTCTTTTTTCCCCCCGCAGGATTAGAAGTTGAACTCAGGTCTTTGTGTTTGTTAGACAGGCACTCTACCACTTGAGCCATGCCTGCAGTCCTTTCACAGATGTTGTTATTTTTGAGATAAGATCATATCTATCTACCGTGTACTATGTACCTGCTATCTCTTTCTTCTTTCTTCCTTTCTTTCTCTCCTTCCTCCCTCCTTTCTTTTCCTTTTTTTTCAGTTTTACCAATTTATTCTTTTATAAACTTTAGACTTTCTTGAACTTCAGATCGCAGTTTACAAAACAGGTAGCCTATAGAATATGCCAACTGGCAGGCAAGATAGATTTGAATCTGCAGCAATGAAATCCTTTCCTCCTTTCTCTTTCCTCCTTCCTTTCCTTCCTTCCTTCCTTCCTTCCTTCCTTCCTTCCTTCCTTCCTTCCTCCCTCCCTCCCTCCATCCCTTCTTCCTCTCTCTCTCTCTCTCTCTCTCTCTTTCTCTCTCTCTCTCTCTCTCTCTCTCTCTCTCTCTCTCTCTCTCTCTCTCTCTCTCTCTCTCTCTTTCTATTACTAATCCAGATTAGACTATAGTCTTCCTACTTATACTTTTTGTTGTACCCCAGGTGACTAGCACATGCCACCATACCTAGTTCTTGATTCAAATGGCATCTCTGAACTTTTCACCAAGATCCCCCAGCCATTGTTGCCCTGGGCACTAGGATTACTGTTTTCAGCAATTGTTACTGCAGTAAAGCGCATTTGTCAATTTAGAAGAAAAATGAAATCCTGATTAAATAGGTATTTTTATAAACTTCCCTGGAAAGCGTCACTGGGCATTGCTTAAAATGGGTATCTGGAAAAATGAGAGAAGGGAGCCTGCTTCTCAATAGTAGTGGCATTACATATGTATGACTAAATGTCTCCCTGGTTTGCGTTTGATTTAAAGATGAAAGTGCTTTGCACGTTTCTCCAGCTGTGTTCCCTCCATGCCCTGAGAGCAGCTGTTCTTTCCATGCAGTTTTATTTACATGGCTAAGAAACTGCAGCCTGATATATGAATAAAACATGTCTCCTCGTCCTGGCCGCATTCTTTCAGCAAGTCACTCCAGCGAAACTTCTGTATTGTTGGAAAGTGAGCAGCAGTGGAGTTAGTGATGCTTCTTCAAAAGGAAATCTTGCCAATAAGTCACTTATGGGCCTCGTTTGAAGTAAAAGGACTTCCTTAGACATTTGAAAACATTGACATTATTTTGCTATTGTTATTCTAATAAGTTTTCCTGGAGCCTATTTCTTCATCTTGTAAGGTATGTAGTGTGTTAAGGATGTAACTTATTTATAGTTTGATCAAAAACAGTATGTACTGGTGCTTTGTATGTGTATGCATTTCGCTTTACCCACAGAGAAGTTTTTTTTTTCCCCCCTTAAAATCATTTAGCTTATGCTAGCTGCTGGGGGCTCATGTCTGGAATCTTAGCTGAGATCTGAGGATCATAGTTCCAAGTCAGCCTGGGCAGGAAAGTCTGTGGGACTCTTATCTCCAATAAATCACTCGGAAAAAGCTAAAAATGTTGCTGTGGCTTAAATAGTAGTGCTCAAGTCCTGAGCAAAAGAAACTCAAGGACAATGCTTAGGCCCTGATTCAAGCCATAGCCCCAGCAAAAAAAAAAAGAAAAAATATAGTTTATAAGAGAATCATAATGTGGTATTAGTATAGAACAATAAAATATACTATTAGTTTATACTGTCAGCATAAAGAATGTGAAAGAATCTACATTTTGATATGCGTTAATCAAGAACTAACTTCAAATTCAAATCAGCCTGTATTACCTTACAAGAGAAGTTGGGCACTGGGAGTTGAAGACTGTAATCCTAATTACTCAGGAGGCCAGGATCTGGGGATTGAAGTGGAAAGCCAGCAGTGACAGGAAAGTCCGAAACTCATTTCCAAAGTAGAACTGTGTCTCAAGTGCTATCCTGAATAGAAAAGCTAAAGGACAGTACCCAGGTCTTGATTTCACCTACATGTGTGTGTCCACATGCACACACGTGTGTACACACACACACACACCAGGAAAGTATTTGTTTAGAAAACAAAGACTCAGAAAAAAAAGTGTGGCTTTCACACATTTGCTGGTAACAAAGTTTGCAATGGGTTTTGATTTTTTTTCATTAAAGAATTTATTAACATTGATTTTTACATCATATTTCAAATGACAAGTTTAACAAACAAGTGTTCAAGAAGAGAATCTCTATATACAATCACTGGGACTTAGTTTTTAGAACTTAATCCAAATTAGGCTAAGGGTTTGTATGTCATAGAAACATATTAATTTATGAAATAAAAAAATTATGTCTGTAGAGTCATAGGTTGTTATGTCTATATAGTTATGTTTATATTTCCATTACCATGTCCATAGCATTAGGTATGCAAATATTGAGTCCTCGCAATGGGTTTTGATGTTTTAAAAGCAATGAAGTTTCCTCTTATTTTGGTTTACTTTTGTTTTGGGTTCATTCTTGGAGCGATGCTTCTTTGGCAAGTTTGTATTTATTTTCTTCCTCATCGTAGTCATTTGTAAATGTCTCCATCTCAGTCTCATAGGATGCAGAATACGATATTTATGAAGATTAATTTCACAATGTTAATATAAAATTTTGAGAAATTCCATCATTTCAGTTGCTGTGGTCACCACAGAAAACCACCAGATTGGCTCATTATTCTTACTGTCATAATTATATTTATGCACACATAATTTTTCCTTAAGTGATGGATTCATAATTTTTTTCAGCTTCAGAAACAGAAAGTTACCCCTTTTAACCAAAATATTTTGCAGATTTCTCAAGATTCTCTTAAGTAGGAGCGGAGAGCAGGTCCAGCAATTACATTTTCTATGCTTACAGGAGAATGACATTAAAAAATTATTTACTAGGAAGGAATAGGAGATACACTAGGCCTCCTTGGCACAGGTCGAAACTTTCTTAATAAGGACCAAGAATCACAACAAACCAGAGAAAGGCTGGATAAGTGGGACTGCATTAAACTGCAGAGCTTTTGTATGGCAAAGGACATAGCTAGTCCTACAGAGTGGGAGAAGATCTTCACCAACCAAACAACGGACAAAGGCCTCATATCTAAAATATATCAACAACTCAAAAAATTGAATCACTCCAAAACTAACCTCCAAAGTAACAACCATCCCATTAAAAAATGGGCCAAAGACTTAAAGAGGGTCTTCTCTGAAGAAGAAACAAAAATGGCCTATAGACACATGAAGAAATGCTCATCATCTCTGGTCATAAAAGAAATGCAAATCAAAACAACTCTAAGATTCCACCTCACTCCAGTTAGAATGGCCAGAATCAAGAAATCTAATAACAACAGATGCTGGAGGGGATGTGGCCAGGAGGGATCACTACTACACTGTTGGTGGGAGTGCAAACTCGTTCAACCACTATGGAAAGCAGTGTGGCAGTGCCTCAAAAGGCTAAACATAGAACTCCCCTATGACCCAGCAATTCCACTACTTGGCATTTACCCAACCATCCAGAAACAAGGACATACTAAACCCACTAGCACAACAATGTTCATTGCAGCACTATTCACCATTGCAAAGATATGGAACCAACCTAGATGTCCCTCAGTTGATGAGTGGATCAACAAGTTGTGGTATTTGTACACAATGGAATTCTATGCTGCTGTCAGAAAGAATGACATTGCCCCATTTGTTAGGAAATGGAAAGACTTAGAAAAAATCATATTAAGTGAAGTAAGCCAGACTCAAAGGAACTTAGGCTCAATGGTTTCCCTCATTCGTCATAATCAGTAGAAACCTTGGGCTCTACTAGCAGAGATCTGCAATAGAGCAAAATCTTGATACATAAGGCCATATAATGTGAAGCTAATTGAAAGGACTTCCAGGATATTTTGAAACAAAAGCCATATAATGAATGATTGTTGTCCTTAATGTACTATGTTGTCTCTCATCTCCTTTGCTGTCCCTTGGTTATCTCATATTGATATAGTATCTCACTTTGTTATCTGATATATTGAATTTATTTGTATTTGGATATTTGAAATTTGATAGGGAAGGGGGGAAAACCAAGACGGGTGTGGGGTGTGGGGGGGGGAGGGAAATGGGTACCAAGACATGTGAAAGGGTATCAATGTATGTGAATTAATGCACCTTCTATCTGGCAAATATCATGTAACCCTTTTACTAATTACAATTAAAAAAAATTATTTACTTCCAGACAGGGACAGTAGAACTTTAAACCAAACCAAATTACAATACCTCTTTGAATAACAATAGGGATTTCCAATGGATTTTGAGTTGTGGGATTTTTTTAATTAACTGCTGTTTTTTGTTTGTTTGTTTGTTTTCTTGTTTTTTTTTTAACTACAAAGTTCAAGGCTCCATGAGAGGATACACGTGACAAGTACCTGAACCTAGCAGAGAATAAATAAGGAAGGAAAAAGTCAGTGAAGAGATAAGACTACATCCATCAGCTTTCTGGTAGATCATTCATTCATAAACCATACAGCTGAATGTAGAAGTTTTGAATCTACAAACTATATTATAGAATTGAAGAACTGTAAGCATTTTAATGAGGTGTTCTAATAATTCATAAGGATTCAGTTTATAAACACCGGGAGTATTCTGACATATGCTCACTGTGTCAGTTTAAGCTTTAAGCATTTTGGAAGGCTAAAAAAATTAGTTTCCTTGCATTGCCTCCCACAAATATTTTGAAATTGACTTGGTGGTCAGAAGGACAATGGCCTAGGAGAGGGTGTTCCTAGGAGAGCTGCAGTGTGTTTCATGTGTGTTGTGTGTGTGTGTAGGGGGGCTACAGCTATACTTTCATTGAAATTATCCTTCAACTAGGTTGGGAATTGTCTACTAAATTCATTTCTTGCAAAGGGAAGAAAAGTACAGGAATTAGATGATTTTTTTATTAAAATAACTCAAAATCCAATATGCATTCCTATTGCCATTCAAGGGGATATTATAACACCAAAACCATAGTTTTCACTAATTTATAAAGTGGAATTGATCTCTTTTCATTTTTGTTAATTATTCTCCTTCTTTCCAATACTAAGTATTCAGCTTGGAGTTCTTAGCCAAGTGCCTTGTGACATTTGCCCCATAGCTTAATGTTTTTATACATTTCACTCAAAATGATGCTCAGGGAACCTAAGCAAAGGGTATTGCATGAAGTATCAAGGAGCAATTTCTATTTAGAGAGTGTTGTAGCATCTGTAGATGGTTCTCTAAACCATACCTAACAAATTTTCATCCCAAGCTTGACT
This sequence comes from Megascapheus bottae, assembly GCF_031878675.1. Lineage (NCBI taxonomy): Eukaryota > Metazoa > Chordata > Mammalia > Rodentia > Geomyidae > Megascapheus > Megascapheus bottae. The sequence continues at coordinate 18,263,372 of NC_143531.1, forward strand.
TCAGGCTTTTATCTTGCATAATTACCATTTTGCCAATGCCTCTCCAAAGCAGAGATTTTTTTTTTAATGTTTGGGAATTAGGTTCCTCAAGTTTCCTTTACTTTGCTTTTCCCTCACAAGAAATGAATGCAACAGAAAGTTTCAATATGCAGTCATTACTATTGATTTCTAGATATTGCTTTTCAAATTAACATGGCTCCATCTCTATAAATCAAAGTGAAAATTCTCTTTGAACACATCAAGCTTTGATATGGGAAGCCGAGAGAAAGCAGGAATATATATTTAAAAAATCAGTCCAACAAAACTCACCAGGGATATCATGTCTCAAATTTCAGTAATTCACATTATCCTGGGTCAGATTTTTTGGTTATGTCTATGTTACTTAGCAAACAATGTTTCTAGCTAAAGCTCATTTCTAATTTATTTCCTTTCTGGATGTAATTATTACAATACCTAAACTCAACATTAGTAATATTAAGATATGTCTATATTGTATAAGCAGAATGACCTCAGATACACCATAATGTGTACAATAATCCTGTCTGATATTGACTGGTTGGCTTACGTAAAAGAAAAATCAGTGTTATCATCAATTGATGATCAGAGGACTTGGTTTTTTATGAGAAAATGTAGAGAAACATTTCTGTTTGAGGGTAACTGAACTATTTGGACCTTCATTATTGTCTAATACTACTAATATTCAAGAATAGGAATTATGGAACATAGGCTGTTAAAATGATGTGAATCAATAAATAGTTTTGAATTCACATATACATACTGCATCTGCCTGAAACGCCACTCAACATGCTGTTTATTTCTAAGAGATGGACAAACATTCAGAATTTTCTGAATTATTTTGAAGCATTGTGGTTCAAGTATCACTTTTCCTTCATTCCTCTTTCACTTCTAACCTTCTATCTCCTATTAAACACCAGAAGGTGTGTCAAAAGACATTGTTCAAGAAGAGCCAAAAAGAGAGGATTAGCTAAAGAGGAATTGTTTTGAAGTCAGTTACAATCTACTTAACCCTACCATTATTAAATAAGATAAATCACCTAAACCTTCCTCAAAGCTAAAGGACACATTTACAAGCTGAATGCAACATTTTGGGACAAAAAGCTCACTTACTGTCTGAGATAGGAATAGCATTTTGTTTTAAGCCACAATTATCACTAGAACCAATCTGAAAATTGTGTTCAGATTATGTCACAAATTATGTCTCTTTTTATTAAAAAGTTTATTGATTTAAATCATATTTATAGTATGTTAATTTACATTTGTGTCCAAATACATACAGATTAATCCATTCATCCTACATTTTGCAAAATAGTTCAGGATTTACTTTTCTATTAATCTTCTAAAACTGCAATTTTTTTCAAACAAAATTATAGCAAATATTGACAGTTGATTTTTTCATCTCTTTTGACACCTTAAAAAAGACTGCTTTAATGCTGGATGCATTGACTCACACCTGTAATCCTAGGTACATAAGAGGCTGAGATCTGAGGACTGTGGCTCAAAGCCAGCCCAGCCACTAAAGACCTTGAGACTCACATCTCCAATTAACCACTAAAACACTGGAAGTGGCAATTGGCTCAAGGGGTATGGTGATAGCCTTGAACTGAATAGCTCAGTGACAGAGTCCAGGCCCAGAGTTCAAGCCCCAGGACTGACCAAAAAAAAAAAAGACAGCTTTAATTAAATATGATGCTTCATTCAAAATAACACAGTGTACACTCTTAAGTATGCCAACTAATAATTTATAATTTGTTCCCATTCTACATTTACTCATTCTCTAATAATATATTACTTAAAGGTAATTTTTTTACATACTATATGTAAGAAATTTTATGTCATTGACTTAACTCGCTATTTATTACAGCCTCAGCTAAGAAATATAACTTTGAGTCATCACTGTCAGTTTCAGTGCCTTGGTACTTTCAAAGACAAAAATCCATCTCCTAAAGAAAAACAGGAGGGATAAAAGAGTGCCATGTACAATATCACTAGGCTTATTTTCCTTTTGTACATAAATCCTTCAGCCAAAGACAATAGTTTGGAAAGCATCTAATCCACTGAAAAATACATTTTCTATATATTTTATGTGCAAAGTCAAATTCTTCAGCATACTATTTATCCAAACAAAATTCCTTCCTACAGTGTTTTAGCCATGCAATATTATTTGCTTATATATTACTAACACAAGCCTATTTCCTATTCTTCTGTTTTGTCAATGATATAAACAGTAATCATCAATTTTTCAGAACTATTTAAAACTTTCTTTTTCTTTCTGTGTTTGTGTCTATATGCAAATCTGTACTATCCATTGAAACCATTCATAAGTAAAGTAGAATCTTGCAGAGACTAATATTATAGGTTGGACTCCTTCCAAAATATTCTTACTTATATAAAGAATTCCACTGGTTTGATTTTTACCTAATATTTCCTTAACTAGCTAGATCTCCCCTATATGGTATAATGGAACTGAACCAAACAAATGCATTTTCTGCTTTAGGAATATAAATGTAGAGAAAGTTCCCTATTTCCTTTTCGAGTAGTTCTACTTTTCTTGCAAAAAATTTATTTATGATTGGATATTTTATCTGAGCTGCTTTGGGAAAATATTTTCCTACAAGTTGTTACAAGTTTGGGCTCTTAACCTTATCAAAGTGTGATAGACAATTGGTGAGTAGAAATGGGAAGAAAGCCAGAAAGCTAATCCAAGAATAAAAAAAAGAAAGAAAAGGAAAAAGGGGGAAGAAATAATGAGGGAGTAAGAAAGGAAGAAAGGGAAAAAGGAAGGAAAGGAAGAAGAAAGGAAAAGATTAAGGAACAAAAGGGGGATTTCACTTGGACTATTAGATTTTGATTAGTCAATTTGGGATGTCCATTGTTAAAACCTGATAAATTGTACTATTCATATTCATGACTCTCTCCAAGGTTTATAAATTACTCTTAAAATAGAATTGATCTGCTGGGAGGTAAACTACAGCTAACTTTTCATTAGTGAAAACTAGTGATGGATGAATCTTGACTCCAAATTAGTAACAGCTCCACTCTGATTCCATGTCAATCCTTTCTCTCACCAAACACAGAATCAGATAAACTGAAGTTAACTGGTCTTGTTTCTTTTTCTGTTCAGAATGAAGCTGCAATAAGCAAAGACAGCTACAGAGAGTCCTAAAGGGAAACCTGGGAGAAAGTATTGATTACATAGGGAGTTTGCCAGCCAGTCAACAGTCCTTGAATAACCGAGACATTTCTGTACGTATTTGTTCATTCTATTTTAACAAACTCATTATTTAATATTGTTAAAATGATTTTGAATAAACTATGATGGAGCCAGGCCTCCAATCAGAGTCACACAAAAATGGGAGGTTCTTAGACTCATATCAGCCTGGGACAAGGTCGTGAGACCCTATCTCAAAGCAGAGCAGATTCATGCCTGCAATCCCACCTACAAAAGAGATAGATGTGGCTAATCTTAGACTGAATCCAGCCAAAGCACCAAACACGTGACCCTATCTGGAAAGAAGTTGGCACAAAAAGGGATGGAGGTATGGCTCTGTGGAGAGCTTGCCTGGCAAGCTCCAATTCCAAGACTGTCAAAAAATTAAGAAAAATATTTGTATTTGCTTCATCTTTCATAGCCTAGCAATTGTGCCTTCCTTTCTTTCAAAATCAAATTTATGCTTCAATAGAATGTACAGTGGAAAATCTGTGCAACAGAAACCTGTTAGTGTTCTCTGCCTGTGGCCTCAGTTATGATCCCTAAAGAAGCTTGCCCGTTTATAAAACACAATCTATTGACTACTTATAGGCAATGTTCACATAACCAGCAAGGAATTAAAATGGAAAATGATGTCTGTGTTTAGAAACTACACATTTCCTTAATTCCATTGATTATTTCTAACCTCAATCATTAATATCTCTATTTCTCCTTGTTTTCATTAGTGATCTGTCCTAAAACACCCTTAAACAAGTGTGGAAGGTATAGTCCCATTCACTCTTCAAACAAGCAGGATAGATTACACACATATCCACTCTACTTAACCCTTTCTGGGTCCACTAATTCCTGCATCTTTAAGGTGGAAACTCACGGGTATTCAGTTTGTATGCTCTTCCCACACATTTCTTTAACTTCTATAGCAATCCACCATCCATCATGTCCACCTGTAGAAAATGATCCTCTTATGCCACCTTAGGCCTCCAATAAGAAATCATAACACAGTTCCTTCCTGCTTTTACGTTCTTCTTCTACAAACATTCTCGAACCTAACTGTGTTCAAAGACTTATGTTTGTGCTGTGTTGTCATGGACCTGTAGTGAAGTTGGAAAACAGTGGGTTTAGGATCCAAACAGAACTGGGTATGTGCTTCATTTTAATGATTGCTTCTTTACCACATGATGGGATTCATAATATCCCCTTGTTTGGTGATGCTGTGAAAACTAAATAGCACAAATCACTTCCCAGGGAAATGCTTGCTTATGATTTGTACTTCCTATGTGCAGAGCCATTTTTCTTTGCAATTAACATGTATAAAACCATTTGGTGTTCATTAGTACCCTATGATGTAAGTAGCTACTATTTTTATTTACAATATAGATGTGGAAAACATTTATGAAAAAGAAAGTAAGTCAACTAAAGTCTTAGCTTGGCTAGAAACCGGGTTTGTGCCCAAGCCATCTCCTCAGCATGTATTCTCCAAATTCCTGTGTTGAACTGATTACTGGAATGTTCATTTCACCTTCTCCCTCATCTGCATCTTCCCAGTCTACCCCTATAACTCACACTTAGCCTACTACCTTCAGAATTTCTCATTTAGTGGTTGAGGATAACTTTGAGCATCTTAAAAGAGCTCAAATGCCTTTTATTTCCGGTCATGGGGCTTGAATTCAGGATCTGCGTTTTGAACTTTTTTGGTTTAAATCTATCATTCTACAACATTGAACCACAGTTTACTTCCTCAGATGCCTTTTTATGGAATGAAACAAAAAGGTAGGAGAAAGTATGATTTCACAGCCACCTCCAGAAATTATTTTGCGTAGTCCATCTTTGTGTGTGTGTGTGTGTGTGTGTGTGTGTGTGTGTGTGTGGTTGTGTGCCAGTCCTGGGGCTTGAACTCAGGGCCTGGGTGCTTTTCTTAGCTCTTTTGCTCAGGGCTAGCAACATATTTTCTAAATATTTCCTTGGATTTACTGTAGTGTATGAAACTGGGTTTTGCAGAGAACTAGACAAATGCTTGTAAATATTTTATTTTTAAAGTTTTATTCTCCTTCTGTCTTTATAACATGCTCGATAAAATGTTAGCCCATAGATATTTTAAAGAATTATTTATAACTGGGGACCAATGAGTCATGTCTGTAATCCTAGCTGCTCTGGAAGCTGAGATCTGAGGCTGAAGTTCAAAACCTGCTTAGGAAAGAAAATCCGTGAAGCACTTATCTCTAACCTGCACAAAAGCAGAAGAGCAATGGCTTAAGTGGTAAAGTGACAGACTTGAAAGAAGAAGCAAAAGACACTGTCTAGGCTTTGCGTTCCCACCCTAATAGCAGAAGAGAATGCAACAAGAATTTTTTATAAGTGATTGTATATTTACGCCCCCCCAATTTAAAAGTACTGAAAGCAATGTAGTCAAAATATACAATGTTGAAAATGAATTACACAGCTTGTGGGGAAGGAAGTTGGGAAGGAAAAATATTAGGAGAAAATAAGGGAAGACACAGCACTGTTCAAAAGGAAATGTTCTTATTACCTGACTTGTGCAATGATAACCTTCTGTAAGTTACATTTACAATAAAAATAAAATTAAAAAATAAAAATGCTGGGCCGGGAGTTTGGCCTAGTGGTTAAAGTGCTTGCCTAGCATGCATGAAGACCCGGGTTCAATTCCTCGGTACCACATACATAGCAAAAAGCCGGAAGTGGTGCTGAGGCTCAAGTGGTAGAGCTCTAGCTTTGAGAAAATCCAAGGACAGTGCTCAAGCCCTGAGCTCAAGCCCAGGACTGGCAAAAAAAATAAATAAAAATAAATAAAAATGCTGAAAGTAGCATGTTAAATAAGTTATGATTGAAAAGGCTACAGATGTGCACAGTATATATAAAAGAGGGGATCACAGTGCACAAATAAGTAGTGATTATAAAATTAATTCTATATCGACATACATACATACTAAAAAACACTCACTGGTGATAAGTGAAGGTTCTTATATTAGAATAGCCTTTCTTTGTGTGGTGGTGACACCAGGTTTTAAACATAGGGACTTGCTTTGCTCTTGCGAGGCAAGTACTCTGTCATTAAGCCACACTCTAAGTCATTTTGCCTGTAGCTATTTATAGATGGGTTACTGCCTCTTTTTCCAGCATGCCATGGATTAAAATCATATTATAGTTTCCAAGTAGCTACGATTATAATTCAGGCCACCATAATTCACTTATCTGATGAAATGAAGTCTCATTGACATTTTGCCTTGACTCAGTTTTTGCCACCCAAGTAGGTGGGACTAAAGTTATGGACTATAAAATCCTGACTCCAGAAACATAGTTATAAATAATGATATATGTATTTATCTATCTATCATATACATGAGATAGATGATACATATATATTATATCTCCTCATATAATTCAAACCCTTACTTTTAGCATTATTAAAAAGTCAGCATATGGATTGTGTACAGTACCTTATTTTAAATCTTCTAACTCGCTGAGAAGTTCAGTGAATGGAATATCAGCTAAATATTGAAGCCATCCTGTGTTTATATAGTATTCACATATGGTGTCAATAAACACAATACTATCCATAATAAATATAGTTTGTAAAAAATTCAGCTAACAAAAGAAGACTACAAACTCTTCTCATAATTATCCCTACCATTTCCCAAGACCATCTGGCAACTTATTAGCATATTTTCTCTTATATTAACTTACTCCATTGCTGAGTAAAGTGAGATCTGACTTCAGGCTGGGGTTAAAAGGAAGCTAAATAGTATTCTTTAATCACAGCTTCATCCTTTCTTTGGGAAAGTCCAGTGAGTTCACAAATACTACTGTCACATAGTCATAGTCACATCAATACCATCAGTAACCAGTTAATATATACAATTCCCTATGTGAATTTCAGCAAATTAAATGATTTCTCTTGCCTTTTAACTTATTTCTAATTATCTCAAAATCATGTTTAGTGATGAGCACAATTAGACATACATGGATTTTTGCATGCCTACCTATAAAATGACATTCACACACACTTAAATGTACATAATCTGTCTCAACTATCATTTCCCCATTTTTCCTCTGGAGTAAACTTTAATTTTTCCACAGAAAGTATAATTTTGAATAACAATATCAACATTTAAAATTCAATGTCAACCAGTTCTGGTGTTTCAGCCTTAGGTTTTATTATGAAAAAAATTTTTTTTGCCAGTTGCGGGTCTTGAACTCAGGGCCTGAGCACTGTCCTTGGACTTTTCTCAAGGCTAGAGCTCTACCACTTGAGCTACTGTACTACTTATGTATGTGGTACCAGAAATCAAACCCAGGTCTTCGTGCATGCTAGGCAAATACTCTACCACTAGGCCAAACTCCTGGTCCTTATTTTGAAATTTTTAAAGTACAAGATATTTGTTATCATTTTATATTTGGTCTTGTAACAAATACAATATCTTTTGCTTTGAGGACTCAAGATGTCTTGCTTTGCTGATTAGAAACCATTTTAAAGATAAGCCTTGAACGATACATGGCACCTGCCATGATTTGGCAACACATATGGCCACCATCTTTATTATATCCTCTCTTAGATACAGTACAGAGCTGAGTGAAGCTGCCATAGTGTGTGTGTGTGTGTGTGTGTGTGTGTGTGTGTGTGTGTGTGTGTGTGTGTGTGCGTATAAATACACATTCTTGAGTAAAACCATTCCTGTCTCCGTGGGTTTGAAGGAGAGATACAAGGAAAAGAGAATGAACGAGAAAATGGAGACGTTCGCTCCCATTGGCTTGCCTTTATTAGAAAGCACGGAATGCAGAGTAATGAAGTGCACTATAGGTTGACACATTACTTCTCAATCTCGTTTCGTCTGAAGCATTATGTGTAATGCTAATTCAGCATGCACTCATTACAGAGTGCATGAACTTTCCACACGATCACCGCATTTCATTGCAGTCCCCCTATCTATTGCTCAGATGTCAGTGGGGAGGGGAAGTTAGACATCATTTCTGTGTTATTCAGGATGTGAAGGGGGCACTGGTTTACACAGGAAAATTGAAATTAGCAGTGGATCTGGTATACTAAAGGAAAATGGAAAACAAATGAAAATTCCTGTTTCTTTCTTCCTATTGTATGCAAATATGTCTGATTACAGAAGCAACTCAGAGTAATTGTCAAGGAAGGAAAAAAAAGTAAACTATGGCCCAGTTCCAAAGTTGCACTGTTTGTTCCATTTTCCTTTTCTGGAGCAAGGTATGAATATAGGTTATGTTTCTGACCTCTGCAGGAACAATTCTAAATATGACATGGAGTACTTTCCTCTCATCCACGTGACAGGTGTCCCTAGTTGTCATACTATGCCTGAAATAGATCATAGAACCAAATCCTATACATGGACCTCTGACAGAAAGTGTAATTGATAGAGATTAACAACAATTCTGTTAATAAGAGAGAACCGTTGTTAACAATATACTGTAATATAAATTGTTGTCAAATGTGATCTTGTTGTCTCACAACATTGGACTGAACTGTGGTCACCTGTGATGGGGAGGTGACAAGACACCAGACTTACAGGATAAGATGAAGTCACTAATGTCACATGTATCGCATTAAGACAATTCCGGCTAGTAGACTTGATGACTAGGTAACTACAATGTGAGGAAGCAGTGGGAAGTGAGAATAACTCGAATGAGCTGGAAAACGGGCAGTGGAAGAGGGTCAATACAGGAGCTTCTCATGCTATACAGAATAGTGTACAACTTATAACCTATGCACTTTTCATCTTGAATGTTCAGCCTAATATTTTATATAGAAGTTAAGTTAAACTCAGAAAACAATAGCAAAGATAAGAGATGATTATCATATGTATAATAAACACATATAACTCAATTCTATCTATCCATTGGTTCTGCCCGGTAGATCCAAACTAACATGGATTTAAAATATCTGAGAAAAACAGAGTTCCCCTCAAAACTTCCTACTTACTACAAAACCCTCTGAATATTGTGGAAAGTTAGCCAACTGGGTCATGATAATTCTAACATCTTTGAAAAAATAGAGAAAAAAACAGAACAATGAGCAGGAAGACCTAAGAAACCCCGAGGATGAAATCCTGGATAAATATTGTCATAGCAAAGGCAGACAAATCTCACAGATTTCTAGAGCACCAGGATGGATTGGGATGAAGGCATTAAACATCTCACAAGAAGAAAGAGAAGAGTACACCGATTTCACAGAGTCCTGAACAGAGGCTCAGAAACCAAGCTATCCAATTCTAGACAGCAAGGGGGAAAATACCAGAATTCAAATATGCAAAAGGCGAGTAACACAGAATTCCCTCACCTCTGTGAGGATAAATAACATGTCAAATTACAGTTAGAGATTCTTGTCCCAACAAAGGCGGAGGGGCAAAGGCAAAGTAAGAGATATGCAATCACTTGAAAAGAGATACTCCCTGAGTCCAGCTTTATTAAACTGCGTATGTGTGAGACAATGTGGGATTTGTGTTTCTGGTGCTTGACTTATTTCACTTAGCAACCTGCTTTCTAGGTTTCTGGAGTTGTTGCAACTAATGTAACTGCTCACCCCATCTCTACTCTTTTAAAGGTGAATAGAATCTATTCGCATATTCATTCCACATATTCTTTACCCATTCATCTGGAAAGGAACCCTTCACTCGTTTCCTTTGCTTGACTATTGTCCATTATGCTGCTGCAATAAACATGACATGCAGATATTCCCTTTGAGTTTTGAGTTTTCCTTTGCCTATGTCCACAAGTAGGATTACTGGGTAACAGGGCATGCCTTTTCAAGATATCCCCCCATATTGTTTCCCATCATGACCATACTCATTTACATTCTCACAACAATGTTTGAGTTCCTTTCCTCCACATCCTCATCACATTCATCTTTCATCTTTGTGATAAAAGTAGACCAGAATCGAGGGGAGCCTAGAGGGTGGAATGGCGAGCTGTGGATCAAAAGGTACACAGCTTCAGACAGGAGAAATAGGTTTTGAGGTCTATTGCATAGCTGGGTGACTGTAGCCCATAGTAATGTGTCATCTAGTTTCCAAACGACTTCTTCAAGGGCCTCACTGTCAAGAAAAGGATAAGGAAGAAAGGTGATTGAAATCTTACCCAGCTTGGTTAACATTTCAATCTTACAGCATGGTGTAGGTGTACTTTAGAATTTACATCGTAGCTAGGAATGTATACAATTATGATTTCCCAACAATAATAAAATTAATGCTTTGTAGAGAGTAAGACAGCTGCTGCTGCTGCTGCTGCTGCTGCTGCTGCTTCTTCTTCTTCTTCTTCTTCTTCTTCTTCTTCTTCTTCTTCTTCTTCTTCTTCTTCTTCTTCTTCCATTCTATCCAGGTTTTAGCTTTGTGTGTTTCTTTTGTGAGAGGAATGGCTATGATGACCTGTTTGTCACATTAGTGTTGTACATCCTTCCATTCCTCCCATCAGGACTTAGCTATATTTCTCTGTACAGAGCAGCCTTTGGTGTCCAGCTTAGGCTGAGTCATCTTCATTCAGTAAAAACTCGTCCTAGTCATACAAAAGCTGTTTTCTCCCGACGTCAGAGCAATACAGACTAGGATTCTCTTGTCATTCAATGTTTTTCTTTACTCTAGTCATATGTGTTTAGCTATTTAGTCTTACACTGGTAGCTACCAAATAGATAGAATAAAGAAATTAGCAACATTTTCTTTTTTCCCCCCAATTCATAATCATAGACGTTTTTTATTAGAAATAGAATGTTCTGACTTGCTAGTGACAATTCTAGTCAAACAACTAAGAAAATGAAAACAACAACAACATCAAAAAGAGAGTCCTTTCTCTGTGAGGCTGACACCGTGGCAAGAACACATGGTCATTTAGAGATATTAGGCAAAACATTAACAAAGACCCATGATCCACTTTCCAAAATATTTTTGAAATGAAAATCAATGGGTAGTCTTTTTTTCTGAGAGCTCTTTCATAGTTGGATGCAGCTGGATGAGATTCATTTGCAAGAAGAAATTTTGTTTATATTGCTTTTGACTTCATTAAGCAAAAAAATTGGAAAACAACTAGCCATAACATTGATGCGGAAGGACATAAAACCAAAAATTGATACACACTGCATTTTAAAGTGTACTTGGAAATAGATGATTTACATGAAATACCCTCATCACTACTGTACCAGAAATATACAAGCAACAGAAAAATCCTATCGCCATAATCACACGTACAAACAACTTGCTGCAGGAGTTTTAAAATACTCCCATTCTTATGAGAAAAAACAAAGGCCAATTGTCCGAGTCTGAGCGTTTTGTTTACAAAGGCATATTTGTTCTATACATTTATAACCATGCAGCAGTGATCCAAAATATACTTGAAAGTATAATTCTTCAATAGCATTTCAATTATGATTACTAGGTGGCCAGTCCTGGGGCTTGAACACAAGAACTAGGTGCCTTGTCTGAGCGCTCTCTCTCTCTCTCTCTCTCTCTCTCTCTCTCTCTCTCTCTCTCTCTCTCTCTCTCTCTCTCTCTCTCTCTCTCTCTCTCTCTTCATTAGTTGTGGCTTATGAGGCTTGAGCTCTGGGCCTGGGCACTGTCCCTGAGCTCTTCACCTCAAGGCTACCGCCCTACCCCTTGAGCCACAGCCTCACTTCCCATTTTCCAGTGATTAATTGCAAGTAAGAGTCTTGTTTTTTTTTTTTTTTTAGTTCCCTGGGCAGGCTTTGAACTGTGATTCTCAGATCTCAGCCTCCGGTATAGCTAGGATTACAGGCATGAGCCACCTTGCCTGGCTTCTTTGTTTCTTTTTGTTGGTCTTGACACTTAAGCTTGAACTCCTTCCTAAGATTTTTTTTTTGCTCAATGCTATTGCTTTGCCACTTTGAACTCCAGTGCCCTTTCTAGTTTTCTGGTGGTTAATTGGGGATAAAGGCCTCATGGACTTTCCTGCTGCTGCTGGCTTTAAACCTAGGTCCTCAGATCTTAGCCTCCTGAGAAGGCAGGACCACAGGTGTGAGTCACCAGTGATTACTTCCAGGAAACTATTCCCTCTTCCCCCCCCCTCCTAACTGTACTTTTCTTTGTGACTTTCCTATTGGTATTAGGGTTTGAATTCAGGATGTTGTACTTACTTTCTAGGCAAGCACTTTGCCACTGAGCTACATCCTAGCCCTGTACACTCTCAGAAGATGCAGGAGAAGACTAATCACTATGCATGAATTACCTCTGAAGAACTGCAGATTTGTGCTACTGAAAGAAAAAAAGTCAGATGAATACAGCCATCTCTGAAATACACTACCATGGGAAATATAAACTGCCTTTATATCTCTGGAGTGCAACCTTACTCAATATTCTAGACATCTAGCACATGGATATTCTGCATCTCAGCAATTCCAAATTTTACCACTCTGTCTTGAAGAAATAATTCAAAAACATGGCAACCAGATGTCTGTCACATGTTTGTTTGTGATACTAAACTAGGTAATTATTTAAAATGTATACACTAAAGCAATAGATTTATAAGTGATTATTTATTTATTTTGCTGATCTTCAATATTATTGTACTGAAAAAACCCCAAATATGAAAATACTAAAAAGTGAAAGCACAGTAAAACATAAATGTCTTTCTCATATTAAATTTGGAGTTACTTTATTTGTGTTCATCTTTATTAGTATTTCATGTTGCCAGGAACTGGCAGGTATCCCAGGATATAACACTTATTTTGGTAATAACAAGAAGTCCCAAGAAAAATCTAGTATATTGGTTTGCAAATTGGCAAATTACATAAGCTATTTTCTAAAGGAAGACTTGCTAAAATTATACTCATGCTATACATTTTTAATCCTTAGCAAATTCTATAAGAGTAATCATTACAAATATTGAGAGAGCTATGTTAAAATATAAGGAAGAAATTGTTTAATCTATACTTTCGTCTAATAAAAGTTTTATATAATCATCTTTCACTTCCCCCAGAGACAACATACTAAAAGCTACACTAAAAACTATGTTTAAAAAATAGGGCTTAGAAGGACACTTGAAATTTGACTGTTTGAGACAATACATAAATTCCATCTCATTGTCTATCTTTTCCTTCCTTCTTCCTTCCTTCCTTCCTTCCTTCCTTCCTTCCTTCCTTCCTTCCTTCCTTCCTTCCTTCCTTCCTTCCTTCCTTTCTGCCTGCCTGCCTGCCTTCCCTCCCTCCCTCCCTCCCTTCCTCCCTCCCTGTCTTCCTCTCTCTCTCTTTTTCTTTATTCCTTTCTGATTTTGCTTTCCTTAAGAAAGCACAAGGTGGGAACAGGAGCACAACTTAGTGGTACAGTGCTTGCCTAGCATACTTGAAATCCTGGGTTCCATTCTTCCTTTCCACATACAAAGAAAAAGCCAGAATTGGCACTGTTGCTCAAGTGGTAGAGCACTAGCCTTGAGAAAGCCCAAGGACAGTGTCCAGGCCCTGAGTTCAAGCCCCAGGACTGGCAAAATAAAGAAAAGAAAGTACAAGTTAGATTGCTGTGACTTTTCAGCAGAAAGTATTCACTTAATGAAGGGATATAACCCACGACTGCACAACTAGTCGGTAACACATCTGGAATTTCAAGGCTAGTGTTTCAACTCTGGCCCATGCAGGTTGTTTCCAATCCACCACTGTTTTACAAAGACTGACAGGCAGAGGGATGAAAAGATGTGCTCAGTATTTCCTGAAACCAGCAGGCCTCTACCAGTGTGCTGCTGGACCTGTGCCTTGAGTACTGCCAGTAAGCAGCAGTCAATATCGTCATTCATATTCTCTTCAATGTCCCTTAGCTCCCCAGGGACCAGAATGTGCTACCCACAGCAAGTTCTTCCAGGAAGCTGGATCTTTCCAACAGTATTAATATGCATTAATATAGGACCCCTTGGCTTTTGTGAGTTAACAATGTAAGAATCTCTACAGTAGGGACTCTAACCTAGCCAGAATTCCTCCACTAAGTACTTTTTATCACATGCACTTTGGTTATCTAGAGAGATTTTTAGGACCACAGTTCAGGTATCTTGAGCTCCTACTGCTTTGCCTTTTGAAGACGCCAAACTTCAGCTCATATATTATAAGTAGATATCATCTTCTTTCTTTTGAGTCTAATGTAGCTCTTTTGCTACCTTAATACTTAAATATCTATTTGCTTGCCTGCCTGTTTGTCTGCCTGTGTGCTGGTACATGGGACTGAACTCTTGTTCTTGCTTGTGGTTTTTGCTCAAGACTGGGGTTCTAACATGGAGCCACACCTCCACTTCCAGCTTTTTAATAGTTAGAGGTAAGAATTTCATAGACTTTTCAATCCTGGATGAATTTCAGCCATGATCCTCAGATCTCCGTCACCTGAGTATGTAGCATGACAGGCAGAACCACAGGCAACTAGCAAAACACAATTAATTTGCTATGATAGTATACAGCCTAAATGTTGCCTTTGTCATAAAATTTACAGACACTGCATCTAAAATTAATCTAGATGTATTATATTAAACATAATGAGGCTATTTGATAATCACGAAGACAGTAGCTTGTGACTAAGTTGTATTGCACAAATTTCTTTCAAAGCTTTTTAGAGTTTTAGCTGAGTAGATCTCCTTTTAAATAGCCACATTTGTTAGAATAGTCTTCTGGCTAGGATAACCTGTTCACTGATATTCCTGCCAGAAAGAGTGTGAGCGACAGGAGCAGAAAGGGTCAGTTGGAGAAGGAGAATCCATTTGCAGCCAGCCTGACACTTATAGCCACACATTCAGACCCTCATATTCGCTACAGGACATTAGCCCTGCTCTGACGAGTGCCAGGAGTCGTAATGACCTCTTGTAAGTACATTATTTCAGACCTTGAAAATATCTCAGGGAGAGGTAATTTTCTAGATGGAATCAGAGTGATCTTAAGACTTGGCACTCCTTGGCTTATGGCTTCTCATTCCCCATCTCTAACCTGTAGGGTAAGAACTTTTATTTCATCAGTATCTAGACAACTCCAAGAATGTGTAATAAAGTACAAGTGCATATGGGAAGGTGGAGTATAAGGTTATTTCTCAAGAGATTTCCCCAGACCGAGTCGTGTGGCTACTGGCCTTCTATGCTTCATGAGCTGCGCACGCACACACACACACACACACACACACGTGTGCGTGTGTGTGTGTGTGTGTGTGCGTATGTATGAGGTAGTGTAAGATGAGATGATATTTTTCAAAGAAGTCATTGGCCAAGATTTCAGCAGAAAAACGATGTAAGATTGAGGTTTTTTAAATTACATGGTCATATTTTACCATGTTTACTTTAGAAGAAAAAGTTCAAACCAATGATAGGCTAGGAAGAGAGCTCAGTGGAAGATTATTTGAATAGGAAATGTAACGTCATAGGTTCAAGACCATGGTAATAAACAAATAATACCCCTCCCCCCAAAAGGTTTAAAGCCTGTAATCCTAGTTATTCTACTCAGGAGTCTGAGATCTGAGGATTATGGTTAAAAACCAGCCTAGACACTAAAGTCTATGAGACTATTATCTCCAATTAACAGCCAGAAAACCAGAAATGTCACTGTGGTTCAAAGGCCAGGGCAGTAGCATTGAGCTAAAGAGCTCAGGGACAGCGCCCAGGCCCAGAATTCAAGTTCCATGACCAACAAAATATGTTTAAAAATTTTTAAAAATGGTAGTGTGTGACAATAATTATGGTTACACCATCAATTCCTAAAAGACTGGAGAAAATGTCATTGGTAGTAAGCCTAAACACTTTGTACATTCCAGTATCTGGAGAAGTCTTTGAGAAAAAGAAAATTCTAGAAGAGTTCACTGTGTCCAAATACTTTTATGTATTGTTACATGTAGGAGAATGATTTCCAGATGACATGAAATGATATTAATATAAATGCCAAATGTAGTTCAGAGAAATCAAGAACACTGAATATAATAAACTTAATGATATTCTATAACAATTATGTATTTTTATAATATCCTTCTTTTAAAATTCTTGCTTCAATCCCACATTTTCCTTTCACCTCTGTTAAAATCATAGGTCATGAAAAATTAAAATTCCACATTCTCTTCTTTTTTGGAGATTAGCTTTTCTAATGGTTTATTCTTTTGAATTTTTTAAAAAACTTAATGATAAAGTGAACACATGTATGTTATTTATAACAGTATTTGAAATATCTAATATGAAATTGTTTGCTTTAACTTTTACTCCATTTGCCACTGATCTCACACACTGTGTGTGTGTGTATGAATGATAGTGGAAAAGTAGAAAAAGGAGAGAGAAACAAGAAGGTGAGAAGAAGATTGAAGAAAAGGAAGAGGAAAAGAAGCAAGAGATTTATCTTCCACTTAGAAGGCTTAGGTCAACAGCCTCACTTTTACTGATGAATGTAGAATTTATATACACTAGGAAGAGAGAAAGCTCTCCCATTCTCTTAAGAAGGTACTTAGAGTTAAGTATTCAACACTATACTTAGCTCAGTTCCCAGGAAGAATCTTCAAGTAAGGCATCGTATCACAGATTCACTGGAATTTTGGGGTCACAGAACATAAAGGACATGGTCCCCACTTCATATTATACATTTTTATATCCTCTACCATTAAAGTAATTTCGCTTTGGAAATCATAGTGCCATACAAATTAGGAAACAGAGTTGAGTAGTGATGAACTCATATAAAGGTCAATAATTTCAGACAAAAGACTAATCAGAAGCCAACTTTGACAGAAGATTTAAATACAATTATGTTTGTATGTATTTTTGTATGTATGTAAATACTCATCATGTATTTTCTTTTCTAATTTTATTGTCATGGTAATGTATAGAGGGTTACAGTTACATTCGTCAGGAAGTAGGTGCATTACTTCTCACACACTGATACCTCTTCTCATGATTTTGTCCCCATGAATTATATATTTTCTTGACAACTGCCAAATTGATTTTTACCCCAATCATATTCACAAATTATCTTATTATTATACTTACTGATACAAAGTTAAGCTAGATGAAGAAACAAGAAAAGGATGTCCACTTGCAGACAAGTTTGGAAGTATCTTACAAGGACTTTGGCTCCAATCTCACAGTATTGTTCCTCCAATGGCTACACAAATGTTGACTTTAATTTTTCAAACTGAGAATATTGATTATTTTATTTAATATGCTACAAAGGGAAGCTGGTAAGCCTCTGTCTAAAAGTAGCTGCAATGGACAATGACAAGAGTTTTATTATAGTTAGAAGGGACTAGAAGAGTTCTGGGAAGAATGACAGATTTCCAAGGCAAAGAGGTCATAAAAATTTATGAGTCACAGCAAAAAGGAACCAAGTCACCTAGCACTCGGAAAAGTGACGAATTCCAAAAGGGATCTCAAATAGAAGCATGACGAAGCTCATGTCTGTGACATTTCATTATGATCTACTGGTGATTACAGAGGAGAGATGGCAAGCAGTTATTGCTTAGTGTGCTGCAAAAAAGTAAAAAGGAAAACAGCATTTTGCAGGTAAAAATTAAAAAAATCAAAAAAGGAAAAAGGAAAACAGCATTTTGCAGGTAAAAATTAAAAAAATCATGTGTGAACATGAACGATCCAACTTTCAATATAAATATTGACAAAGACATGTCACTAATACTGGGCACTAATTCTCATTATAAGAAAACCACAAAATGCAATTTCCAGATGTATGCCCAACAATGAGGAAAAGAAGTGGAAGACATACATTTTCATTCTGGGAGCCCAAAGGAAAAGAAAGATCCTTTACACAGCATGTTTTCTTTTCTGACCACAAAGCTAGACGATTAGTAAATAATTCAGTACACCTGGGAACTAAATGGCCATGGGATTGTGGCATAATAATGGTGCACTGAGGAATCAGAAGGTACAGCAAACAAAAGGAAGGATATCGAGAAAGAAGGAGTTTTTCTGCTGTTCAGTGGTGTAGACCTTCTGTAGGTAATTCTGTGGAGGAACTAGTCAAAAAAGTTAACAGAAAGTGTTTCACACTCTGGGAAAAATAACAAAGATGTGAAGTCATGTAGTACCCAGTAATCCTGTAGATATAAACCAGGCAATCTTCTTGGTGGTGTACTTCTAGACCAGGAATAAATAAGCCTAATTGAATATATTGCTTATAAATTCCATCTGGTTCTTGTTTAAAATAACAGCAAATTATAAATATAAACATCATATTGGATGTGGGATTTTTTGAACATACAAAGTTTGGGGGCTCAAGGACTAAAATATGAAGCATTATCAATGTTATTATACTTCTTATTCTTCTTAAAAAATATGAATACTGAAAAATATGCTGCATTGAAAAAAAATAGCTTGCAGGAGTTCTGCTCATTTGCCTAACATAAATGGATTACTTTAAATTTTTATTCATCCATTTTCTATGACCCTTCTACAGACTTAAAAGATTCCTTTTTAAGAAACTCAGTGTCTCCAATGTGTAACAGTTCTCAGCCAAGCATTTCCCCATACACCATAATTATTGTCTGTTCTTCACTTAGCATTTCTTAATTTTGTTTACTGCTCTGAGAAAGCACCAACCTGCGCCATGAGATTATACTCTATTTACTCTTTGGGTGGTGAGGCAGTAGTAATTGTTTGCATGAAGACAGTGTTTTTTTAAAATGTCAGTGGTGTGGTTTTACTTTGTAAGCTAATGAGATCTAATTTACACCACATTGATTCCAGTTCATAGTTTCACACATATTGTCACTTTGATGACTTAATACTATTCTCTGAGATTCACATATAAAAGATATAATCAAGTTCTTGTCTACTTTTTACTAGAGTGTACTGACAGGCTTTCTACCTCTAATCCCAGCTATAGGGAAGGTTGAGGTTGAGAGGATGTTGGTTCTATATCAGCTCAGTAAAATGTTGGAAGGATTTCTATCTCAGCAAATAAACAGGCGTGGCAGTTCAGTTCATGTCTATAATCCTAGCTACGTACATAGACACAAGCAGGAGGCTGTAGTCTAAGGCTTTCCTCAGGCAAATATATAACATTTGATCTGAAAAATGACTCAAAAGCAAGAAGGTCAGGGGCATTAGAATATCTTTGTAGCAAGAACAGGCTGTGAGTTACTGAGAGTTCATCCTGTCTTTTTTCCATTCTCATTTGAAAGCCTTGACAAAGACTAGTGTAGACCGCAAGACAGTGTCACCAAATATGATTTATACAAATTGTTTGTTTACAAGTTGAGACTATTAATATTCAATAGACCAGAAAAGCAGCTTGATAATTACTTGAGGGCACTTAACACCTATATCTTTTGAGACATTCCTTACAGTTCCTGTGGCATGTGATCATATGGTCACTGTGCTAATAGGTTGTATTAACATCTTGAAATAAGAAATATGAACTAAACTATGATCTGTTTGTGGTGTCTACAAATTAGATCATGAAGCTTAAATGCAATAGGCACCATGACAGAAAACTTGAAGGATAGGATAGTTTCCAGTGTTCTCCCATTCCTATTTGTGTGACGCTCAGTTTACAGTCAGTCAGTCTCCTCAAAGGGTGGCTGAGTCTATTGTTTTGGTTCCAGTGAACAAGATATATCAGAAATAAAGAAATCCCACACCTAAGATTAGATAAGAGCACTCTGGTTTCTATCTAGTTTGCTGTCTTTTGCTGCCCCACATTCTTGCACAGATAAATCCACTGCTAAATTATATAGCATCCTATCAAGAGGTTCAATATTGATCTTAAGTCACCAGCAAGCAAAGATCTGAGACTCATTGTTCTAGACATTTTATTAAGTGCACAGAACTAAGGCTAAACTATAATTTTTCAATAAAGCCATTCTAAGAGGAGTTGCCTCCTTGTCTTTTACTGTAGCTATGGATAACAGCTATCCCTTCTCTAAAACGTAACTGTAACCCCTCTATACATTACCCCAACATTGGTCCAACTTTTTGTAATTATAATTAACACAAAAACACTAGACTGTGAATCTAAAAATAAAGAACAAGATTCTTTTAATTATGAGGAAGTTAAGTCCTTAGCTCAATTTCCTTTTTTAAAGAATTCAGCCAATCTCATTATCCTAGATTTAGGCTTTGCACTTGTAAAATTAATACAATAATGCTCCCCTGTCATAAACTGGATAAATACCACACAATCAGTGCCTGATAAATGCTAATTGATATTAATCAAGCAATACAGACACCATATACGCCTTGCACAGGTCCCCATCTTTGTACAATATATTTTGAAACTTTATTCATTACACCTTGTTCAAGGGCATACATGATTTTCTGATTAAGTCCTGAAAATTTTCAAGCTGCAGGCTATTTGTGGAAGAAAAAAAAACATGAAAGGAAAAATATAAATATAGGATCTTCTATGACTCCGAGTTTATTTTCCAATTCACTAAATATTTCAAGTTTCTCAAGAGTTTAAATTATGTTAAGCAGTGATTCTTTTTTGATGACCAGTATTTTGTCTTTTCCCTCTTCAGTACCACAGAATTTTTAAAAGTGAATTCCTTTACTGTTTATCTTTTTTCACAATATTTAGCTCTTCTCTGTCATCAAGCTTATTTTGGAGTGATATTTGACTTAGACAATGTACACACCTAGCACAGAAGTCTTCATATGCACCTTATCTACTTCCCTTAATACTTGAATGACATATAGCCTCAGCAATTTTGGTGAGCAGAGTTTGGCTGATTTGTAGGTTCTCTCTCAATTTTAGCTTTTCTCAGGTTGAAACCATGTAGAAAATAACAGAGAAGTGAAGCACAGCAGTTTCATTATCCTAGGGACCTTCAAGAAGTGAATCCTTCTTTCCTTAGCAAAGGACAGGTATGCTAATGGCTCCTTATGCATGGGAATGACTTTGCCTAGGTGTTTGGTAGAATTTTTTCACTGTAACGCTGCCAGCTGTCCTCTTTGTAGTAGATAATTCTCTGAGGGGGGAAAAGGGAATTGGAGACCTAATTAATACCTTCATATTTGCCTTCATGTTTATTCCTTTAGGCCTATGGTATTAACATCCCATCTAGAATAATTATTACATTGCTTTTTGTCCAGCGACCTTATTTCATTGTTTTCTCATTTTTTTTGAATATATTGATTATAGTTTTAATGGTTTAACTATTCAGATAGGCTCTACTTAGGTAAATCAATTGGAAGTGAGTCAAATTTTAGAATATATATATATATATATACTTGTTTCTCTCTACTAGAAGGGTATACTGTAAGATAAGTAGAAAGGTTCTCATTCAGAATTTTTTAAATCTGTTTTAAAATCAGTGGTAAAGAAGGGTCTTGTTGAAGATCTGTGTCTAGGAGGAAATTAACTTAGATCTGAAGGAAGTTGTCATGGCAAATAATGGGTGAACTTGAATTATCTGTAATAACTCAAATACAACTGTGGGCAGACACATGTCCTCATTGGCTTCTGTTATATCCCCTCCCCCAACCCCCCCCCCCCCCAGAGCTGAGCACTGAACTCAGGTCCTTTCACCTGCTAGGCAAGTGCTCTCCTACTGAATTCTATTCCCATACCCCAGAGTCTTCAGTTTTTTTCACCTACTCGAGAATTTTGAAAGAGATGATTAATCACCAGTCATGGGTTTTTGTATACTTAATTTTATGTTGAACCCAAAATTAATGTGATAACTTTCCTTCCCATCCAATTAGAAGAAGTACGCCTATAAATATTGTCCTTCCATTTCTGTAAAATCTCTGTGTTACTGGAGCCTCATAGCTATCACCTGCTAGACACTTCCTCTGTCACCATGGGATATTACCATCTTGTGAGGATGATGAGAAAATGCAGACACACTGTCACTACATTAATTCTTCACAATACTTAAGTATATTCCTCCCTGCCACCTACCCCCAAAGCCAGCAAGAAGAGTGAAAGCTAACATTGCAAACAATGTTTCATATCACCACATACATATTATGCTATAGCTGGTTTATTCTTGTTGAAAAAGTATTGATCCCCAATCCCTGTGTATTCCAGATTCAGCACAGTTGTCCCATCATTTTGTATGAAGCTATGATACCTCTGCCATTTTCCTTGCTCTGGCCCAGTGTTTCTGAGGCAGAGAACATCATTTTCCACATTTTGCAGATGAGGAAATCATGAGAAAGAGAAGTTAATTCCCCAGAGAAACACGTAGTAAATGTCATAGTCAAACTTTGATTATTGGCACATCTGATTCTGAAACAAAGAACTGTATTGTAGTAATCCTTTCTATCAGAGTACATATTTTCTATATTTTATTTGGCTCTGCACAATTTTGGATATAACCTTATAGTGACTGTAAGGCTAAGGCTATACTGTTTTCTAGAATACTTGCTTGTACAGGCTTTTTCCAGATAACTGCAATACCTCAATACCTTGAAATGTGAAGTAAATCTTAGCTACAAACTTTTAAATTATTTTCAATATACTGGCTGAATTAATGCAAAAGAGACCTTTATTGTTTTCCCCCTTTCCTTCCCTATTTCAAATAAACAAATAAGTATGTATACAGTATACCAATAAACACATTTGGATACAGTAACCTCATGAAATAAATCGTGACTGAAAAAAAGAGAAAAATAACTTCATGTAATACATTAAGGACAGCAATTACAAAGATAAATTGAAGGGGGGGAAAGGCAGACAAAAACATGAGAAAGGGTACAAGGTCCAAGAAGTAATATAACCACTACCTGAAGAATGTAACTGTAACCCTTTTATACATTATCCTGACAATAAAATACAAGAAAAAAGAGACCTCTACGTGACTCATTGTTAAAAATGTTTTCTTTATCTACATCAGCAGTACATTTCCTAGAATTTCCTATTTGCTGAAATGTCATAATCTACATTGATATAGCTATGGGTTGTGAAAATGGCCCTTCAATCCATAGATGATTTTCCCCTTGAGAAGAAGGAATTTAAAATTTAGGGTTTAGAGATGACATTTAATCAACCGTCCATCAACACTGATCAATGCAAACTGTTTTTCAGGAAAGAGATCCATGCCCAAGAGTGAATAAAAAATCAATTTTCTCTCCTTACCCAGGATGCCTTCCATAGCCGTACGTTATGTTTTCACTTTTCTTTCCTTCTTTAAAAGGAACTCATCAGTCACCTGCTTGAGGATGTAAGGATTAAGCATATGGTGAATGGAGAGTTGCTTTAATGCAAATCCATTATAAATTCTTTCCTTCTCACTGGGAAGAACTATTGCATATATAATCCGCGGAAATATTTCTGTCAGCTTCATAATGGATGCACAGCTTCGATTGGAAGGCTCACTTTCTGGAAGATGACTGGTGGTTGATTGACAACAATCGACTCACTCAGGAGTGGAATATTTCTCAAGTATGTTGGTGGCTTGCTGTTTACCTCTGGCTACTGAAAAGATTAATCACCTAACCCCATTGGTGAAAAAAGTCTTAAAAATGTTACCTTCATTCATCTGGATATAAAAAACATGCAACTAAATCACTTCTTTTCAAGCTCCAGAAACGAACATAGAGATAGATAATAAAAATAGAAAACAAGGATTTATTTTGACCATTAATTTTGGGTTAAATTGTTCCCTTTTTCTTACTAGACTATAATGAACTGGAAAAATGAGAAATTTTCATAGGCAACCAATACATGGTTATTAAAGATTATCACATATTTCAAAAGGAAAAATATATTGGTGAGATATAACTAAAAATAAGATACATTTTTTGGTCAGCCTTATAAAAGAAGAATGTTGAAAATGGTAACATTGATCAAGACATATTGTCTTAACAAAATGCCTTGTTAAATGGCAAGTTATTTCTACAAATACTTAAAGATAATAATAAAAGAAAAAAAGTGGAATACATCCACCTCACTCCAATTAGAATGGCTGGGATCAAGAAAACTAATAACAACAGATGCTGGAGGGGGTGTGGCCAGGAGGGATCACTACTACACTGTTGGTGGGAGTGCAAACTTTTTCAACCACTATGGAAAGCAATGTGGCAGTTCCTCAAAAGGCTAAACATACAACTCCCCTATGACCCAGCAATTCCACTACTTGGCATTTACCCAACCATCCAGAAACAAGGACATACTAAATCCACTAGCACAACAATGTTCATTGCAGCGCTATTTACTATAGCAAAGATATGGAACCAACCTCAGTTGATGAGTGGATCAACGAAATGTGGTATTTGTACACAATGGAATTCTATGCTGCTGTCAGAAAAAACAACATCGCCCCATTTTTTAGGAAATGGAAAGTCTTAGAAAAAATCATATTAAATGAAGTAAGACAGACTCAAAGGAAATTAGGCTCAATGGTTTCCCTCATTTGTCATAATCAGTAGAAACCTTGGGCTCTACTAGCAGAGATCTGCAATAGAGCAAAACCTTGATACATAAAGCCATATAGTATGAAGCTAATTGAAAGGACCTCCAGGATATTGAAATAAAAGCCATATAATGAATGATTGTTGTCCTTAATGTACTATGTTATTTCTCATCTCTTTTGCTGTCCCTTGGTTATCTCATATAGTTACAGAATCTCACTTTGGTACCTGATATATCAGATATATTTTTATTTGGTTATTTGAAATTGGATAGGGAAGAGGGAAAAACAAGATGAGGGGTGAGGGTGGGGGGAGGGAAATGGGGACCAAGAAATGTGAAAGGGTTCAAATCTGTTTTAAGTCCCCAATGTTTATAACAACCATCTCCCCCCTCCCCCATAGAGTCTATTTTATCTCATTGCCTGGAAAGGCTTGCTTTCTCTTTTCAAAGTTAACTCTGGCTGGCCACTGACTACATGCCCTAACATTGACAATACAAGTTTCCTCCCTGTCAGGCCTTCAGAACAGGACATTTGCATCCTCAAGGAATAATGACTTCTTGTTTTTAAGTTTCAATCAATGGGTCTGTGATATATCCAACAGAGTTTTGTTGTATAGTTTTCTGCACCTTCTTTTCCGGGCTCTGTTTAGCATCTATGATTCCTCTGTCTCTATAAAGACATCAGCAGAAAAATGATGGAATAGAAAATTTTGTAACAAATGAAATCTGAATAGCTTTGGAGGTAAGCTAAAAACTATAAACAAAGAAATGTGATATCCACAAAAGGAATATCATCAAAATCACAGGTAATTGTGACACAAAACAACCAAGGCTGAGTAGGTGTGAAACAGAACTAAAAAGGTAAAAAAAACAACAATAACAAACAGAACCAGGATCAAATCAGATGTTGCAACTGAAAAAATTAGGCATATCAACACACAGATTGATGTTTCTAGCACTTAAGTAGGTTATTAAAAGTTTAAATAATTTTCTAATAGTTAATACTGGATAATTAGAATGTAATATTTTCATAGATTTATTTGAGCTTGTCTCAATGTTTTCCACCTAAAATACTTACAAGAAATTGATGGTCATTGCAGCACTATTTACCATAGCAAATATATGGAACCATCCCTGATGCCCCTCAGTAGATGATTGAATCAAGAAGATGTCATACTAATAACAATGGAATTCTATGCAACCATCAGAAAGAATGGCATCACCCTATTTGTAAGGAAATGGAAAGACCTGGAAAAAATTGTATTATATGAAGTAAGCCATACCCAAAGGAACATAGGCTCCATCCATGGTTTGCCTCATTTGTAATAATTAGTACACATCTTGAACTCTCCTAGCAGAGGATTACAATAGCCCAAACCCTAAATACATAAGGTCATATAAGATGAGACTAAATGAAAGGGTCTCAAGGATATGGAAACAAGAGGTTTATCTTGAGCGATTGTTGTTCTTAATGTGCTATGTTATTTCTCTTCTGCTTTGTTGCCCTTTGGTTAATCTCATATTGTTACTACATCTGACTTTGTTACCTGGTGTATTGTATGTACGTTTATTTGTTTATTTGAAATAGGAAAACAAAGGATGGAAAACAAGATGATTGAGGGGGTAGGGGGAAGGAAATGGGGGACAAAAATATAAGAAGGGGAAAAATAATGCAACTACTATCTGGCAAATGTAACTGTGATCCCTCTATACATTACCTTGATAATAAAAAAAATAAAATTAAAAAAAGAAAAAAAGAGTAAACAAATGGATGTTAAATTGATATGATTACTGTATATTTTTCAACTGAGGAATCACACACTTTGCAACACTGCATGCTAATAAAAATTGTCCCAAGACATGTGAAAGGGTATCAATGTATGTGAATTAATGCACCTTCTATCTGGCAAATATCATGTAACCCTTTTACTAATTACAATAAAAAAATGTAACAAGAAAATATTCCTAATAAATTTGATTATGTTAAAAAAATAAAATAAAATAAAATCAACCTGGCAGGAAAAAAAATTGTCAAGAGCTGACAGGTTTAAATGTAGAGTTAGGAATAAAAAGAGTTGTTGATGTATTGTTGACTGAGGAAGGGTGTATAAGATACGAAAAAGTGCAGCTCACTAAAAACATCTAAAAGAAAATAATTTTGAAATTTTCACCTTTTCATCTTTACCACAAACATGTTTAAGGACACAATTACATTTAACTTGATTTAAATATTGTACAACAAATGCATTTATATATCAAAATAGATTATTATTTATATGTACAATGGTAAGAACATGTGTGAGAATCTGAGTATAATTCCTATACTGAAAAAGAAGAGGTACAAATTGTATGTTTATGTGCAGCAGTAAAAATAAATTTTAAAAGAGGCGATGTTCTGCCAGTGCCTCATGCCTATAACCCTAATTACTCAGGATCTTGTGATCAGGGGTCAAAGCTAGTCTGCGGAGGAATGACTGCGAGGCTCATATCCCCAACTAACCAGCAAAAAGCTGCAGGTTAACGTGTGTTCAGTCTAGGGCAGAGAAGCTAATGTACGGTACCCAACTACTGACCTCAAATCCCAATTGCAGAAAAAAAATCTGATGTTAGTATAGAAAAAATCTTGAATTTGAGACTGTCTAGTTTTGGAATTCACAACATTTTTTTTCCCCCATCCATCATTTGTATCTTTTCACAGTTCATTATCACAGTCAGCCAACAGAAGGAAAGGTGGGCAGAGGAGTAAAAATGAGATTTCTACTTATCACATTTAAGTGTGGATTCCTGAGTCACTTTTTTAACAGTCCTGTAAATGGCGAAGATACTTTCCTGTTAAAAACTGAAATAAACTAAATTTTCTATGTGTCAGCATTGCCCTGATTGGAAAATTCAGCAAGACTTGTTTCTGTATTTTGCCATTTAAAATTCTTTTATAGTTGTTATCTGTATAGATGTGACTTCTCACAGTTTATCAAAGAGTTTGAGTTGAAATAATAAAGAAAGTTATTCATTTTCTTATTAGTCTCTGTACTGTATTGATTAGATGTATTTTAGGGAATCTATTCCTAAGATTTTCTTGAGTTATTATGACTTGTCTCTCCAGAACTCTGGGGAATCATCATATTTATATATTTATATACTGAATATAAGCAACAATAATTGTTCCAATAAATCCAGCTCCAGCTCACTGTGTATGATTTGTTGTTGACGCAGACTCTGAGAAACTGCATTAACTTTTAATCCATAAAGATTCACTGCAAAGAGAAAAAGGCTTTGGGAATGAGAGTTAGCTGCAGGCTTAATCTTTTTGCCCTTGATTAAAACTTCTGAACTATTGATTCTTCCTGTGTTTACGAGATTAGACATGAAACAATTCTAATAATAATTACAAGAATTACTCAAGTGCACAATTATTCTTACTGTTACAATGAGATAATTATCAATAATACATAAGCATTCGCTTAAACACTTGTGAGAGCCAGTGTTAAAAGCACAGAGTGTTCATATCGTGACTTTCGCAGAAATTTTACAAAAAGAAAGCTCAATGATTATACCATTGGGGATGTTGATTACTTAAGGTATGTGGATACACACAAAATAATTATCATAGCTTACCAAGTTATACATACACATCTGAAAGATTTTTCAAAATATATTAAGCCTTATTGTCACTTTAACATTGAGATTTTAGTAGATTGTGGAGGCATTGAAAGAGGACAAAACATAAATCCAGTAGATATGAATTATGTGACTTTGAGTAACTTAATTTGATGTTTCTGAAATTCAACTTTAATGAAAGAATGAGGATAATTTAGTTTTGTTAGGAAAACTCAACAAAGCAATGCAGAAACCAAGCATTGTCCTGTATTTGGGAAATCACTGGCCTTATTAAATTATTTCTCCTTCCTTAATAATGCTCTGAGTAGACTTACATTATCTTTGAGATGAATTTAAATCTATTCTAAAGCATTATTCTGATCATTTTCAGGATTTTCCTTGATATATGTTCAGTGTATTTCTTGACATATTGTGCATAATATGCACAAAGAGCAGATTCTATTCTTCTAGGAATAGGAAGTTGTTGTACGATTGTGGTCTTGGGAAAAAGAAAGCTGACTCCTAAAACCACCTTCAACTTCCTAAAGAAGGCATTTGGTAAATGCATAATACCTGCTGTCTGTCAACACAGAGAAATTTGGGCCTTGTTCTAATAGTTTGTTTTTTGTTTTTTGTTTTTTTGCCAGTTCTGGAGCTTGAACTCAGGGCCTCGGCACTGTCCTTGGGCTTTCTCAATGCCCGAGACTTGAGCCACAGCATCACTTCCAGTTTTTTCTGTGTATATGATAAGCAAGGAATCAAACCTGGGGCTTGTGCATGCTAGGCAAGCACTCTACCACTAGGCCATGCGCCTGGTCCCATCTACTAGTTTTATTAGTAACTAATTTCTCTTATTTCTTCCAGGAATCATACAGGGATTTCATAACTCTTCAAGATTGAAGTGGGAAATATATATTTTAGGTCTCATGATAATCAAAACTATCTTGGATAATTTTCTAGGACATGGAATTATAGCTAATAATTACACAATTAAAAACAATTTTATTAAATGAATAGTTTCTTTGCTGTTAAGTACAAATACTAAAATGTCCTGATAATGCTCTGTTTACATACACTGTAACCCTCTCTAAATGTTTTTAATTCAAAAATGAATAGCTATAAATCATATATATGCTCAGGAAAATCATATTTATATAAAAATCAACACAATATAGGTAAGGTAAAAATTGGTATGTGTATAGCATATAACCTGGGGGAAAATATTAGAGACCCAACAAATGAAAACAGATTCCTGCAAGGCAAAGCTCTTTGAAATGACACTTTCCTGATAAAGGAGATTAACTCCAAAAATAGGATTTGCTGGCTAGTATTCCTTCTGATCACTCTAGTTATTGCATAAGAAACTCAATTTCTCTGGGCTTTCTGGCAATGGATTTTTAAAAAGTAGTAGCTGAACTAAATATGCTAAATGCAAATCTCTCCAGGTAACAAAATCCAGGAGCAATGTGAGTTGGCTTTTTTTTTACTTGCACTAATTCCAAAGTATGACACATGAGCTCTTACAGTGAAAGATACAGAAGTATGGCTTGCAACCTGAGTTCGCACTGGATATTAACCTTTCCGTGCATTGGTGTAGAGTTTGCCGTTTCCAGATTCCAATCTGAATTACATCGGAAATGAAATAGGATATGTCGTTATTCAATGGCAAAATCCCACCTCGCTCTTTTGAAGACAGCAACAATATATAGAATAGCATTTTTCAAACTTCCCCATGCATACAAATCACCTGCATATCATTGCCTAAGCAGAATTTTATTCATAGGTCTGGGGAGAAAAGGAGGGAGGCTACACACTCTAAATGATAACCAAGGTGATTCTTATGCCAGGGTCTTCAGTCTTCTGCTGTATACATCGAATGCACAGAGCAGAACTCCTGAAGACTGTGTAATGGAATCTACGTGCAGTTTAAGTTTTTAGCATGCATATGCAATAGGTTTCTGAAGGTACATCAGGTTTTAATGTTAATTTATAAAACTAATAATATGTGACTATTAAGCCTGGTGCCACTGGCTCACTCCTGTAATTCTTGCCAATCAAGAAATTAAGAGCTGAGTGTTGTGGTTCAAATCCAGTCTGGATAGAAATGTGTGTGAGACCCTATCTCCAAAAGCACAAAACGATGGAAGTTGAGATGCAGCTCAAATTGTAGAGCTCCAGCCTTTAATTAAAATGCTGACTGGAAGTACTTAGGACCCGAGTCTAAGCCTCCGCACATATGCATACACACATACGCAATGTCTTTCTTAACTTTGATCCTTTGAATTTCCTATTTCTCTTGTGGAGAATGTTTGCATCCAGTTCCTTCACGGATCATTTGTTTTCACTTTAAAAACAAAACAAAACAAAAACAGATGAAGTGCATCTCCTTAGGGAAAGCTTTCTCCATTTTCTGTGAAGATCATTGGGGTCACAACCTAATCGATAGGTCATGCTTTTCTTTTATTTTGTTTTACAAATGGCAGTGTGTGTACATTGCCCTCATAGATTTCGTGCAGTATGGATACGTAGTTATCTACTGAATTCATTTGTATGCATTTCAGTCTTCTGAGTCTTTTACTAGTGGATAATTTCTCCAATCTTGACACTCATTATATATGAGAAGAACATTTGTCCATGGACTATTGCGTGAATCACAAAGGGACAGGAAGAACTGAATTCTACTCATAGGTCTACTCTTTACAAACTGTTATTTAGTCTTCCATGGGTTGCAAGCTATGAGTCTGTTTCTTTTTGAGCAAATAGAAGTGTCATAGTGTGGGTTTCTACTTCAGTATAAGAGTTTGTGATTTCATGGAGCAAGAATAATAAAAAGAAATGTTAGGAAGCCAATTTGCTATGAAAATTTCATGCCAACTGGCCAATATACCCATGAAATCACCCAGCTATGATGAAGCGGTACAATTCTGCCAGTGTCAGCAATGGACATCAATTCAATTTATTCTGCTAGTGTAGGGAGAAATGTAGAGATAATACCGAATGGCAGATATTGGTGCATTGGTGCTTTTGTAATTGTAGTATTTCTCTGTATATCAGCAAGCCTGGGAATGGGGGTAACATGGCAGAAGTGTCTTCTATTCTTAATGCAATACAGGACTAAAATTAAAACTGATCATGACAAGAAATATGGAATACATAATTATTAATAAAATTTTCAGGCATAAAAACCTGGTCATGAATATATATATACTTATATATAAACATGAAGAGATATATTCAAAAAATGAAATAATGGAGTACTTGTATCTTCTCTCTCTGTAACTTACTATTCATGACTGACAAGCATATGAAGAAATGAGATTTTTGCATGTATCTTAACTACTGAAAGGATATTTGGATGTATAGTGCACATTAATTTATTAAAAAAACCATCTCTTATATTGTCTCATACATTACATATTCTCATCTGTCTATGATTTGAGACTATGGAGATGATTTATAAGATAATTTTTAAATTGATATTCTTATATCATCAACCCACTATGAGAAAGATGAAGTGTTTTTTCTATTCTCTACATAAGCACCTGAAACCATGGGGCAGAAACCGCATAGCAGCAAAAAGGATTGTTCTATGAGTCATTAGTAACTTAAGTAACAGTAAGTAAATATAGAGATAATATGTAAAGAAGTAAATATATTAATTGACCAAAGAATAGCATAAGACAGAACACAGGTAGTTCAATTACAAAAGCCAAAGCATAAACACCATCTACATGCATACAGGTAAAATTCATGCATATGCATGCACACATACATGGGATTGTCTGTGCATATAAGTGGTGGTATGTAATTAGAGAACTACAGCTCAGAAATCATGGAGAGAAAGTGAGATTTTCTGAAATGAGACCATTCCCCAGTCCATTGTTTGTTATTAATTTCGTGTCCTCTGAACATGTTCCCATTTTGTGAATCACTGACACCTAGATACATGCATCAGGGAAGTGCTCACTGCACTTGAGGTGTTGCTTGGCTAGGATCACTGGAAGGCTATTGCAAACAAGTTGTTCCTAACAAGTTTATTACATGATGCATTTACTTAGTAAAAAAATTTCTCAGAAAACACTTCTTCCCAGTGCAAAATAACCAAGAGGGATGAGAGGAAACCTAGCATCACTTCCATTTTGATGGAATTAATGATACCATTTGTGATGATCAAGGACAATAGATCACAGTATGTGACAGACATATTTCATTGACAATAGTGACATATACAAGTCATGTTATTGACACTGTAGTTACGATAGATGATTATAGTGAAGACAATTCCCTCTTTAAGTTCATTTGTATGTAAAATTATGTTGATATTTTAAAGGCCATCTGTCTGTTATGAATAAACTCTGAAAGAAAAACAATTGTATCAAAATAAAAGTTTTAAAGCAGCAATGTTTTATTTCATTCACTATTTATTAAAAAGCATGTAAATTATGGACTAGTATAAATAACATGTCCTAAAAACAATGTATCTAAAATCTATATTATAATTTCTAGGCATTTAACATAATTTACACTGCAAATAATTATTAGAAAGCATTGTTTAGTATTCAGTAAATGTAACTAAAATAATAATAGTTAATCTTATTAAATAATCTGTCTCTCCTTTCATACTTCATATTGATATGGTTATTTCACTTTAGCTTTTAAGTTCTAATGGTCTTAATCATCAAATAATTGTTTTTCATTAATAGTTATTTAACATTTTTCTTCTCTTTATAAATTAACAAATGATACATTTATACGATTACTTGGAAGTTCAATGCTTTTTAGTGGTGAATCTGCTTTTAGTTACAACAATTGAAGTGAAGTAAGTCATTCTCAGAGAAGCAAAAGACACAGAGTTTCCTTCATATGTCAAAGATCTAAAGCACAAAAAAAATCATACCAAGTGAAATAAGCCAGACTCAAAGGAACACAGGCTGTGGTTTCCCTCATTTGTAATCATTAGTACACATCTACGATTCTCCTAGCAGAGAATCACAATAGCTCAAAAGCTATGTACATAAGGTCATATAGGATGAGGCTAAGTGAAAGGAGCTCCAGGATCTGGAAAAAAGAGCTTTATATCTTGTGTGATTGTTGTTCTTAATGTACTATGTGAAGCTATTTTTTTTTCGTTTTCTTCCCCTTGTGATTAATCTCATGTGGTTACTGTATCTGACTTTGTTACCTGATATATTATATATATGTTTATTTGAATTAGAGATGGGAAGGGGAAAAAAAGATGATTGGGAAGAGGTGGGAGAGGGAAATGGGGAAAAAATATGAAAAGGGGTATCAATGTGTGAGAAGTAATGCACCTACTACCTGACGAATGTATCTCTAACCCCTTTATATATTCCTCTAATAATAAAATAAATAAAAGGTATATAAAAGATTGAAAATATAAGCATATACAAATATATGCCAATATATTCTGAGCCACACACATAAATAAACACAATCCCACCAACTACAGTGTAGTATACACAAGGTTGGATTCTCTTGGTGTAATTCCTTGAATGAATTTAATGAAATGACTGTCAGAAAGCTGAAATATATTTCTCTGAGGATCTAGGGCTTAAGGATGATTTTCTTCCTACCAGAGGTAGGAAGGGTGGGAAAATGAACTCATAAGAGCCCATGTGCATATGTGAGAGTGGAATGAGGTAACTTCAGGAGCTAGGTCATTTTGGGATATAAAGAGAAGGGAATTTTGGGAAGGGTGACATTGATCAAAATTTCTGGTACTCATAAATTGATGTGGTGAGTTGGAATCGTTCTGTACAACTAATTCAAGGTAATATAATACATTAAAAATAAAACAGCACGTATACTGCATGCATATAATCCATGACTCGTAGTCAACTCATGGTTATTTCTTCATTTGTGAGAGCCTAGGAAGCAAATTTCCTTTCATTCTTCTCTATTCTGATTGTTTCTCTTCTATCTAAATGTCATGGTGCACAAAGAAAAACAGACAAAAAAGGAAAGTGCCTCTTTCCTATCAGGTGATTACATTTTACAAACAAAGTTAGAGAGCTGATCAATAACATATTTGATTTTACTTTCCAAGAGTAATGAGTATGCTAAACTTATTCTTGGCTACAGACATGCTTTTCATAGACAAGAGAGGCAACCAAACTTTCACTAAATTATCATCCTCTACAATATCTTTATGGTTCTTTCTATTTTTTTTTGCCAGTCCCAGAGCTTGAACTCAGGGTTGAATACTGTCCTCAGGCTTTTTCAAGACTAGTGCTCTACCATTTGAGCAATAACACTTCTAGCTTATTTTCTATGTACGAAGCAGCAAGGAAACGAACCCAGGGCTTCATGCATACTAGGCAAGCACTCTACCACTAGGCCATACTCCCAACCCCTGTCTTTAGATTTCTCCCCAAGAAATCAAATTCTTTATTACACATTCTTAAATTTTCTCTAAGTACTTTATTAAAGCCTTACCTTCTTAATCTAATTAAGATGAGTAATTTGAATTTACTTAACCCTATTCTTATTATTCTCATGAAACTATTTAAGACTTGATCACTATATAAACAAGTAAATTAATATATGTCTGTATTTTCCTTATAGGTCTACTTCTATAATCTGCATTAGAAAAATTCCTCAATGGCTAATAAAAAGAGAAGCCATGACAGAAATAGAACCTATAATGGTTTATTTCTAAAAGTTCTCTTCCTGTGCTGCTGATTTAGTTGAAAGCTGTAGCAACATATATACTTGAATACATGCTCCTATTCATACACAAATATTTGCTTAATATTTTCTGTTATTTTTCTATCATCAACCATGTATAGTATGGAAAGGCACATTTTATCAATATCATATGTATTTGATAGTGGGATTTATTGATAAACGTGTAAGCATTGCCAGGGATTTCTTATCCATTATGGAAATGCAGCTCAGTTCCTAACAATTCATACATGTTTGAAAACATTTTTTCTGTTAGTTTTATAACTTTATACTAGTATAATTTAACATACATATTTCTAAAACATTGTATGTCATTACCTACTATTTAAAAATTATTAATGCCAAGGTAATTTTTAACTTGTTTGGTCTTCATTATATGATATTCTTAAATTATTCTTTGAGATTTTATATGAAATTAGTTGTTAAACAAGAAAGGCAAAGTATCACTAGCCAACGATTCATATAGGTTGTTTAGTATTTGCTATTTCCTTTTTATATATATGTATAACAGCAATGTCCTAACTAAATTAGTATACTTACAGTAAATCTGATATTTATAAATTGATGTGTGTGCCTTTTCTTTGGTATAGACAAGATTGAATAAGGACAGCTGTGAAATGAAGCTCTTACTATATCAAAGTGAGAAACTCTGCTTCTGAAAGAGTGTAATTTGTGTTAGATGACCCATAACTTTGCGTTAGTG
This sequence comes from Megascapheus bottae, assembly GCF_031878675.1. Taxonomy (NCBI): domain Eukaryota; kingdom Metazoa; phylum Chordata; class Mammalia; order Rodentia; family Geomyidae; genus Megascapheus; species Megascapheus bottae. The sequence continues at coordinate 18,298,889 of NC_143531.1, forward strand.
GAATCTTAGCTGCCACCACAACTCTATATTCCACAGCTTCATAGACAAGGTTAACAATGTCTCTTATTCATACATCTTACATTTGATTGTGTAATATTCAGACCTACCAAAAGGACAGCAAGATTAACCCCAAGTTAGCTGAAACATGAAAGCATTTGGCCAGAATTTTCAATGAACTTTTGACTGTTCTTAGTATAAAACAATAAAATGAGATAGTCAGGATTGAATGGTATTTGAGATGACAGTTTCTGTATTACAAGATATTTAGAATTTGATTTGTTTTCATACATGGCTCTTTTTTCTAAGGATGGATAGACTAGCACTTCTTGTCCTCATGGTTTTGGTTTGCCTGTCCTAGGCTCACCTTCCCTAGGTTGCTTTCAAAGAGAAAGTGTTCTGTCTGTGGGTTCTGGAAATAGTAGCATATTTAACGGGGAAATAAAAAAAACAGCTGTCAATAAGCTATATCAAAAACTCCAGAAGTGGGCCAGGATTTTGTCCTAGCGGTAGAGTGCTTGCCTAGCATGCAGGAAGGCCTGGGTTCAATTCTCTGGTATCACATATATAGAAAAAAGCCAGAAGTAGTGCTGAGGCTCAAGTGGTAGAGCTCTAGCCTTGAGAAAGTCTAAGGACAATGCTCAGGCTCTGAGCTCAAGGCCAGGACTGCCAAAAAAAAAAAAAAGAACTCCAGAAGTCAAAATGAGAAATGAAAGTAATGCCTGCTGGTTTATAGACAATTATCTCTCACTCCTGCAACTCCCCTACTGCTATTATTATATATATGGATTAAGGTTTGAACTCAGATACTCTATCACTTGAATATTGTTGTTATTTCTCTTAGCTTCAGTTATTTTTTTGATAACTTTTTACATTTAAAAAAAATTTAGGGCCAGTATCAGACAGCGATGGGTAATTTTCCTATCTGTGGCTCCTATGTAGTTATGATCACAGGTATGATTCACCATGCCTGGTTTATTTGTTCAGATGGAATTTTGCTATTTGTTCAGGCTGGCTTCAAAACTACGGATTATTTAATCCCAGATTGACTATTGTTTGATACAATATTTTACAACATGGTAAATTATCCTGTTTAGAATTTATATTAATGGAATGGAACTGAGGACCCAGATATTAAACCACAGACCTATAGCCACCTAACCTTTGACAAGGGAGCCAAAAAAATAGAATGGAAGAAAGATAGCCTCTTCAACAAGTTGTGCTGGCAGAACTGGTTAGCAACTGCAGAAAACTAAAGTTGGATCCTTCTTTGTCACCTGCACTAGAATTAACTCCAAATGGATCAAAGACCTCGAGGTAAAAGCTGACACACTGAAAACTTTACAAGAAGGAATAGGAGATACACTAGGCCTCCTTGGCACAGGTCGAAACTTTCTTAATAAGGACAACAATCACAGCAAATAAGAGAAAGACTGGATAAGTGGGACTGCATTAAACTGCAGAGCTTTTCTATGGCAAAGGACATAGCTAGTAAATTAATTAGGAAGCCCACAGAGTGGGAGAAGATCTTCACCAACCAAACAACGGACAAAGGCCTCATATCTAAAATATATCAACAGCTCAAAAAATTGAATCACTCCAAAACTAATCCCCAAAGTAACAACCATCCCATTAAAAAATGGGCCAAAGACTTAAAGAGAGTCTTCTCTGAAGAAGAAACAAAAATGGCCCATAGACACATGAAGAAATGCTCAACATCTCTGGTCATAAAAGAAATGCAAATCAAAACAACTCTAAGATTCCACCTCACTCCAATTAGAATGGCCAGGATCAGGAAAACTAATAACAACAGATGCTGGAGGGGATGTGGCCAGGAGGGATCACTACTACACTGTTGGTGGGAGTGCAAACTCATTCAACCACTATGGAAAGCAGTATGGCAGTGCCTCAAAAGGTTAAACATAGAGCTCCCCTATGACCCAGCAATTCCATTACTTGGCATTTACCCAACCACTCAGAAACTAAATCCACTAGCACAATGATGTTCATTGCAGCATTATTCACCATAGGAAAGATATGGAACCAACCTAGATGTCCCTCAGTTGATGAGTGGATCAACAAGTTGTGGTATTTGTACACAATGGAATTCTATGCTGCTGTCAGAAAAAACAACATCGCCCCATTTTTTAGGAAATGGAAAGTCTTAGAAAAAATCATATTAAGTGAAGTAAGCCAGACTCAAAGGAACTTAGGCTCAATGGTTTCCCTCATTTGTCATAATCAGTAGAAACCTTGGGCTCTACTAGCAGAGATCTGCAATAGAGCAAAACCTTGATACATAAGGCCATATAGTATGAAGCTAATTGAAAAGACCTCCAGGATATTGAAACAAAAGCCATACAATGAAAAATTGTTGTCCTTAATGTACTGTTATCTCTCATCTCCATTGCTGTCCCTTGGTTATCTCATATTGTTACAGTATCTCACTTTGTTATCTGATATATTGGATTTATTTGTAGTTGTTTATTTGAAATTGGACAGGGAAGGGGGGAAAACCAAGACGGGGGGTTGGAGGGGAGGGAAATGGGGACCAAGACATGTGAAAGGGTATCAATATATGTGTATTAATGCACCTACTACCTGGCAAATATCATGTAACCCTTTTATTAATTACAATTTAAAAAAGAATTTATATTAATAAAAATTTTAAAATAATGTTATAATTTCCTCCTATGTAAAGTCTAAAAAGCCATTCAAAAAGATTATGCAGTTCTATTTTTGTTTTTATGGGAAGTCCAAAGAAATTGAATCTATAGAGATGGAAATTTGATTTGTCCTTGCTTACAGCAATTTGTAGGGGAAAAGTGAAAATATACTAGTAAGAGACATAGAAGATTCTTTAATGATGATAGAAATGTCTAAAATGTATAATGAGTTAATGGTTATACAATGCTGTTGACCTGACTGAAGCTATTAAAATACTGTGATCTTATATAGGTAAGAGGTTAATTTTGACCAGTGGGACTAAAAGGCCATACCTAACAAGGTGATTCATGTTGGCCATGGTCTTCACATGACAAGAAGGAGGGAAGGGTTCATGTGTGTCCTGGTTCATCTTACATCTCCCAGAACTGATCGCTGAGGTCTATGTGTTTCTAATTACACGTCAAAGACAGTGTTTTATAGTAAAGCAGTGACTTTACTGAAAGGAAAATTAGAGCAGAATATCTATTGAAATCCCCTAGGGAAGGGGCCTTCATGCCTTGTTAATTCTTCTTATACCTTAGGGATGAATTAGTGGTATTTGCCACTGAATATGAGTGTACAAGTGTGGTGCGTTATGATCCATCACGTACAAGCAGAAATTGGATTTGATTGGTCACGAGAGGCCCCACCTCTAATCACCATAGTCTTGTTAAGTTTTTGCCCTTTCAACATCACCCAGTCAGGTACAAATTTCAGTGCACTAGGCCTTGGAAAGAAAGATCGCAAATCCAAGCCTTAGGATTGGTGCAGTTTAGAGCTGTCACTTAAGCTACAATGTCTATTATCATTAAATGAAAAAGTTCATATTCAATAAGAAATATAACTAAATAGGATACATACTGCTAAGGCAAATAAATTATAAGCTAACTAAAAAAAGACTTTTCTAAAAAATGCATTCCTAATTTATGCTACTGTCAAGTGTTAAAAAAAAATGCCATGGACTTTTACTATAAAAGTTTTTCAGTGTTTTATTATTGGCTTAGTTTATATTAATTTTTGCATTTCAAAATTATTTGACGGATTGACTTCTGTGATGTAAAAATCAATCCAAGCAAACAGTGAGCCATGTTTAATTAGTTTACTTAATTAATCCACTATAGTTCACATGGCTCCCAGAATGTAATCCAATTTCAACATTTATTCAGGGACATATCAATTTAAAAATGTTAACTTGCACATGCTGATCAGCCATATCAGGTCGCTGCCTTGCATAGAAGCAAAGGAATTGTAATATTCTTTGTCAAAAGATTGACTGAATAAGTTCAAATAATCTATGTGAGCCAAGGATCATCCTAAACCTCAATTCCCTACCCCAAAATGGGCGTGATAATACTGTGTGTGCCAAGCCACCATGTAGAGCACACTGCAAGTTAGTTTCAGGTCCTCTGAAACCTACATAGGGCTAACTATTAAATATTATGAGTGAAAATTCTATCCAAACACTACTTCTTCCAAGCCAACGATGAAAAACATTTCTGTAGTCTATGGTCCACACTAGATGTCTAAAGTAGTGACCCCTCACTTGAACTCCTATAAATTATTTTTCTACCATTTATACAGCATAGTAAGCAACTAAGCCTCAGCACCATAGTTTCCTGATGATGTAAGTTGCCATCTCACTTTCTGGCTTGTCTCTGCAGTGCCAGAGTATAATTTGGAGTCTAGGTAACCTCGCTAGGGATCATCAGATAATGCTAATGAAGTTGGCAGTGTTCACCTGTCAGGCAGGAAACCTCTCATTCCTTCCCCACAACTCAGTTTCCTATCACTGATGTTATCATTATGAAGATTTCTACCTGAAAATTTTCAGTCACTTTGTTTTACTGTGGCTCAATGAATGCAAGTGCTTTTAGTTTCTAAATATTTTAGCCTAGTTGTTTAGCAAGAGGCAGTCAGTTTATAAATTTAATCATTGAGCTGCAATGCGATCAAAAGGTTACATTTTGTTTTTCTGCATCAAGCTTATAAAAAACCCCTAAAACAAGAAATTAGACCAAGAATTATTACCTAAAGTCTGATCACCTAGATTGATACGGCCAATTCTTTTACAGGAAAATATTCTCAACTGTTATTTGAAAGCGCTATCCTTACAATTCTAGTTTCCAACCATCAGTCAGATACAATTTTTTGAGATGTAAAAAACAAAATATGCATTTTAAAACAAATGACAGGAACTAAAGCAAATGGAATACATTCATTCCAGTTTTCTACCATTGCAAAACTCAGTTATTAAAATAGAATGTATTCCTGTGACAATTCTCAGAAGATAATTTTACTACTGACATTTGGTTCACATAAAACAAGATGGTGTGAAGTCATCAGATGGCTGAGAATCGTGGTGAGAGCTCACGGCTAATGAATCATCATATTGATTACTGTTGGATTCATTTGCTGTGATTTGTTCCCTGTCGACAGACTTGAGCTGTAATTCTGGCTAATTTCTATTAAATGCAATAAAATGAATCACATAAACTAATTGCTGCTTCACTATGCCCATCATGAATAAAGAGAAAATACAATGTTAAGGAACGTTTCTTTTCAGAATTAATTGTGCCAGAAAGAAATAGAGAAATCACAGATGATTTCAGCTTCATTTGAATGAGTTTTTTTAAATTATAATTGCCTTTACATAGATGTATAAATGAGTTGCCATTTAGACAAAGCAGTTTACACATATAGTCAATTTTTAAAAGAAAAAACCTTACTGAATTTTTATAATTCCAAGAAAATCAGTACTTACAATAGACTATCCATATATATATATATATATTACTGAGATTTTTTGGTAAAAAATACAAGAGAACTCTAGAATACTGAGTATTGGAGAGATTATTTCACAAAATATCTCTCTCAGGAAAATGAGTGACTCTTCATTGGTGTAGGTTGAACTGAAAGTTGATATCTTAAAATTCAACGACTGTGACCATGATGTTATTTGTGAATAAGGCCATTTACAGATGTAACCTGGCAGATATTCGTTGAATGGGTCTGACTCCCACATTTCTAGTGACTTGGGAAGAATAAGAAGATGTGGACACAGCGCACAGAGAGAATGCTGTGACAGTGAGAGATGAGAGCGATGCCTCTTAAAGCCAATAAGCATCAAACATTGACAACCACCAGTGAAGCTATGAAGGGGAACAGAAGGAGAAAGAGGAAGTATCAGCTTGCTGGTATCTTTGATTCTCCACTTCTAGCCCGTAGAACAATGAGACAATAAATCTTTGTTATTTGAAACCACTCAGTTTGTGGTGCTATGTTGTGGCAGCTCGAAAAAAAAGAAACATGGTCAAAGCATAGAGCTTTCAGAATTAGGAAATCAAATGCAATGGCCAAAGCAGATTGAAACATGACATTTTAAAAGGACAAGGTGGGGGGAAGAGAGAGACTTCTATTTGTCTTGTTCCATTCTAGAAAAGGAAATGATATCCCGGCCATAGAGATCAGTAAAAATTAATTACTGTATATCAATTAATGATTTAGGGTTTTTTTTTAAAGCATGTTAACACACTGCCTGTCCAAAGGATAAACTATGAATGCGTATTGTTAATTTATAGAGAAGCAATTGATATGGAGAATCATAAAATGATAGAGTTGTGGATATTCTTTCATGTGAGCAGCTTAAGACTTTTGGGAAAACTTAGTAATCATTAGCAGTGAGGGTGATTCTCTGTCACTGGTGGCAAACTCAGAATGCTTCTAGATAAAACCTGTAAAATATGCAGTCCTCACCTATATCTCAGGCTCCTACAACATACCTCTGAAAACAGACAGTTAAGAAAAAAAAGAAAGCAATTAGAGAGTTCAACTCAGAAGAAAGAAAAATAGTTCAATTTTTCCAGTAGGAAAGGAAAATTCTGAAGTTAAACAGGAACCAAATCTATAAAAATCACAAAAATGTGTATAAAATAATTTGATATGGATCTTCCAAGAAACTTATAATACAAGAAAATTTGAAGACAACTCATAACTGATTGATAACCATGAACTATTTTTTTAAAGATACTATTATACTTTATCTGGAGGCCACGTTTGTTCTTATTTTTAGTGCACAAAACCCTCACCAGGGTCAAAATGATAAAACAAGTACAATAAGAAAACAGAGGAGCGATGACAGGCTGCCTATGAGGGTGATAATTAGGAGAAAAATCTTCCAATTGCTGGCAATATTGTTTCCCCTGTCACAGGAACCATTCTATGAAGAGTTATCTGTGATTAAAGCAGTTTCTTCTGTGTTGGGAACTGTAAACTTCCCAAGTCCTGCTTATATCACTAATGAAGCATCAGGGGAGGGAGGGGAAATAAACGAGTAATCAAACTTAGAATGGCAAAAATAAAATCGCATTCATGCCCATGTCTTTTTGAGTTTGATGTCACTATCCAATCAAAGGCACTCCTGGGATCCTATGCATCCATGCAGATCATAAATCCTCCATAATTTACATGGACCTGGCTATGCACTCTTTGTTGTGTTTGTCCAAGATTTACTTTGCTCTGTCAGGTGTGGAATTGATTCAGGTCAGGGAAGAATTCACCAATAGGCAAAAATAGGTCACCTGGTGCGGGAATGCCAAAGGACAAAATACTTGCATTTTTTCAGAAAACTCAGTGGAAAGAGAGACACAGAGTGTGTCTATCAAAGTAAGCGATTATTCCCCCAAAGTTGCATGGCTGGCTAGTGGAGCAAAGTGGATCTATATGGAAGCCAGGCATTGCTCTGTATTTATTGACTTGTCTTGTTTCTTTTCTCAAGGAGCTATCTATAAACAGGCATTTCTCTTCCTCTGAACATTCAATGCCATTCCATCTGGGAGAACAGCTAAAGACAAATGGGTTAGCGGAGTGAAATGTGCAGTTGCAGGCCTGGATTCTAGTAGTTTTTCCTAAGTTGACTGTTTTCATTTGATCACCAAGACTTTCTGATGGAATCATCTTTTTTTTCATATATTTTTATTGTAATTAATAGAAAGGTTACATGATATTTGCCAGATAGATGGTGCATTAATTCCCATACATTGATACCCTTTCACATGTCTTGGTCCCCATTTCCCTCCCCCCCCCCCCCGACCCCCACCCCTCATCTTGTTTTCCCCCCTTCCCTATCCAATTTCAAATAACCAAATACAAATATATCTGATATATCAGGTAACAAAGTGAGATACTGTAACAATATGAGATAACCAAAGGACAGCAAAAGAGATGAGAGATAAAATAGTACCTTAAGAACAACAATCATTCATTATATGGCTTATGTTTCTGTATCCTAGAGATCCTTTCATTAGAGTCATACTATATGGCCTTTTGTATCAAGGTTCTGCTCTATTGCAAATCTCTGCTGGGAGAGCCCAAGGTTTAAGACATAGTTTCTTTTCACCTTACATTCATGGGCCTAGCAAAACATGCCTGTCTGTGTACACAAAGTGCCTGAGCACTGTGACATCAGTCCAGCTTCAATTTTGTGGGCAGGAAGTGGGATGTTACATGACTTCGACTTTCTTTCAAGGAAATATTTGACCAAAGAGATTAGCTCTGAAGATTTGCCAGCTAGAGAAAGGATACCAAATTCCACCAGAAAGAAATCACTTCTGATTTATATCACTGATTCAGAAATTACATGTCTGTTCTTTCCCCATTTCTTATGACAATAGAATCATATTTAGCTCCCTGTCGGAGCTATGCCAATTCTACCAGGAGATAATATAATTGGCCACCTTTCTAGTTGCAAGACCTACATTGGCTGTATATTAGGATCTACTTTCCTTTTAAATCATCCTCAATATTTATCTGGATAGCCATGAATATACATTCAGTGGTTAGTTGTATTTTAATATATCTTATCAAAATGATTTAAGTGATTCTTCAATTTCTCCTCTCTCCTTCTCTTTCAAATATGCATACTCACAGACACAGACAACTTCATTTTCTTTTCAGCTATACAATAATGATGTTAGCTTTTACTTATGTAGCATTGATATTTCTGTTTTCTGTTTGTAGGTTCACATAAACACACAAGCAAATACAAAATATTTTAATATGAGTTAATTGGTTTAAATATGTATCTTTCTGAAAAAAGATAATAAATTATTAATCTCAGACTAGAAAATGAAGAGGTGACTCATATATAACTAAAATAATTGGCAGTAAATAAGAAATATTTCTTTGTATCCTTTTCTATTCTCAAAGGTTTTATTAATACCCCATGATTCAATTTGCAAGTAGAGTGATTTTAACACCAAATTGCTTGCCAAATTGTTAAGCAAACATACATGTTCAAATAGTTGTGTATAGGTTATATTGTTGAAAAAGTCTAATTTTAGTATAAACTGATTTATCATATTCTGTAATATACTACTGACTATTGCTATTTTAAGGGGTATTGGATATAAACTTGGGTCTGAGAACTTGCTAGAAAGAAGCACTGTTTCTTGAGTGACATTCTCAGCCTATTTTGCTTTAGTGTATGATCTTGTATTTGATCATAATTTCTTACATATGTCATCACAAAAATGAATCATGAAAGAGAATAGTTAAAATGAGCCTTAAAAACTGCAGTGTTTTGTGCATTAAAGATACTATCAAGAAAGAAAAGAAAGAGAAAAAGCAATCTATAGGAAAGGGGAAAAGATGCCTGACTATGTATCAGATAAAAGGCTGGCGTGCTGCTGAATGTATGAAGAATCCTTAAAACATAACAAAGAATACAGAACCTCAGTATAGATTTTTTCCAAAGCCAAGAAGGAAAACAAAAGAATGACTCAATTCTTTCACATATTATGACCTAACAGTAACATGAGATTATGGCAGAACTATGATCATGAATGAACTGACCTTGAGATGACTAAAAGATTACCTATAAAGTTGATATTGAAGCTTCTTCAAAAAAATGAGATAGTCATTTCAAAATGTTTAGAAATTATTCTTTACTAATTTTTCATTGCAGTTTCATTATAAAGCGTTCACAATGGGAAAATTTGTGGCTAATGTTTCTTTCCTATTTTCAAAACAGTTACAACATTCTGAAAGTATTATCATTACACACTGACCCTGAACTCTATTGTAATGAAATCAGAATAACTAATTGTTCGACTTATACTGATAAGTTTGGTTGCTGCTTTGGTGTAAAATATTTTCTTTTTCTATTCTATGCAAATATTTAATCAATTTGTAAGGCAGTGAAGCCTCACTTAGCAATTAATTACTTAAACAATTATGCAAACAGAACACATTGGCGTCAAATCTGCTTGTTTTATGTTGATCACAAAATAGAAGTCAATATTGGAGGAAAACAAAAGTGTAAAGAAATGCATTTTATCACTTAAAATGTTACATTTTCTCTGTATAACTTAAATCCTTCCAAATAATTTATTTCCACAAATGCTATTTAAATTTCTTAATAAGAAAATCATTTCCAATTTTAAGATACAAAATCAAAATCTACTCATTCTTAGAGGTAAGATGAAATTTACAAGCATTCTGTGTACTAACTTAATTGTGTTTGCCCATACCCACTTGTGCTAGGGCTTGAATACAGGACCCAACTGCTGTCCCTGAGCAATTTTTCTCAGAGCCAACTCACTACCATTTGCATGACGGCTCTACTCATGGCCTCTGGATAGCTAATTGGAGATAAAAATCTCATTGACATTTCTGTCCTGATTGGATTCAAACCAGTATCCTCAGAATCCTGAATAATTAGGATAACAAGAATAAGCTCCTGGTATCCAAGCTAATTGTGATTTTGTAATGTGTGTGAGCATATTTCTGCAGGAAGTTCTGTAGAGTGCTTTTCAATGTAAGTCAACTCAATCAACACTCTGCACATTCAAACTTCCTTTCACATAAAGTCAATCTAAAATTGATTACAAAGGAATTAATCTTTTACAGCATAAGCAAAGATGAAATACAAATATAGAAACAAAATTCAATTTATAATAGTTTTGTTTTGTGCTACCATTATATCCAAAAGATAGCAACTAATTCTAAGTTTTCTCCAGAGTTTGGCAGACTTTTAGTCCACTGCAGTAGAGGGAAATGTTTCAGAACTACTAGGAAACTTGCTGATAAACAGAAAAAGAAACTTAAAAAAAAATCTGTAGTCATTCAGCCTCAATTCTAGGTTCCAATCCTTTGGCAGGTTTTATCATTTCATATGTCTCCATTTCATTTATTCTCATGCACAAGTCTAGACTGAGTCTATGAAGTCTTAAGTCCTACCAAATTTATAGGCACAGTTAAACTGTAGTCCCCAGTATTCAAATACTTCCCCCTGTTTTCTGCAATGAGTAAAGCGTTGAAATTATAATTATTTCCTCAGTGAACTGATTTATCCGGTAAGAATTATTGACTAAAACATAGAGATTACTTTTCACACTGTAAATTAGTGGGCAGTGAACAGATTTTTATCAAGTACTTTATAATCTGCTAACTAAATTGTCAGAGTCATAATGGAAACTGATATTTTCGTATTTCTTATTGTAAAGGTAATACACAGAGGCATGACAGTTATATAGGTCAGATAAAAAGTACATTTCGTTTGGGGCCATGTCACTCTTTTCCTTGCTCTCTCTCAGGGTTTCCTTCCCATTCCTACTCACAATTGTAGTTCATTTTCAACACAGTGTCTGGAGCACCTGTATTTGGTCACACTCTGTCCTCTGACATCTGTATTTCCCTTACCTTCCTGAAGTCACTTGAATCGACAAAAAAAAGACAAAAAGCAAAGGAAAAATAACAGCCATAATAAACCTCTTGTTTCCATTTCTTGGAGCTCATACCAATATTAAAAATAGATTTTCCCCTAGCCCCCTTCCTTTACCTTCTTTCTTTCCTTTCTTCTTCTTCCCACTCTCCTCTCCTCTCCTTCTCACTTTACGTTCTCTCATCTCCTTCTCTCTCTCATTTCTGTTAATGAGAACTGAATTCAAAACCTTCTGGATGAGAAGCTAGTATTCTACAACTGAGCTGTATTCCCAGCTCCAAAAGGTAATTTCACAGTAAATTTATTGTAAGATAATACATGAAAGATTATCTGTCTGTCTATCTATCGATTTGTCATACATCGATCCTCAGGTATAAAAATGCAATACATACGTACAGCTTCCAAATGATATATTCTAATTGTCTATATCTTTCTATACTCTAGTACTGCAGCTTAAACTCAGGACCTTCCGCTTGTCTACAGCCACTCATCCACCATCTAAATTTTACTGAGTTATATACTCAAAGTTGCCTTTTTTGTGATCACTTCAAATAGCAACAATCCTAAATAAATCTTAAATAGATGAATATGGAAAACATTAAAATGTAACTGTCCTCCAATAGTTTTTTGTTATGAGGTAAAAGTATAAAGTCAAGTTGATGAACTAGTTGTTCACACTTTTATAAGACATTCTATTTTTAATAATAAGTCCTTTGCAAATGGGCTGAAGATGGAAATGTTAATATAGAAAGTATATGCATAATCACAGCGATGTTGCTAAGCTATGTTCCAAACAGATTAAGGTGGCAAAAGTAATATTGCCTTTGCAGGCAGACAGATCTGAGAATCCTGCTTCATTCTTTCCAGCCATGCATTTTTAATCCTTTTACTAAGGTCACACAGATGTGACTTCTAGTTCCCTAATTTTTGTAGAAGTTACACTAAATGAACTCTTTAATTCATTGGAAAGCATCAGTCATGACAGAATTCTAATGTACATTTTTTTTTCTTGGTCTTAGGTGGTTGCTTGCCGGGTGAAGAAAAGGAAGCAGAGCAAATGGGAGAGTACATACCTATGAAGTGACATGAGTTTCAATAAACACTACAACAAATAAATTAATGTAGCATTAATATCATGTACACATTAGCTCCTGTTACATTATATCACAAGACTATTTTGTCTACTGTATGATCCAAGAAAATAGCTATACTGACTACAGAAACATTCTACATAAAAATCTTCTTATAATCAGAACAATTACTTTATAACAAATTGGCAAATATATATAATTGTTTACTGTAATAACAATAGTATAATTATAGAACAATCATGTATTTTACTTTTTTGTGATAATTATTTACTAGTAGTTTTATTTTATTTTTGAGTGCATTCTTTATTAAGGAATTTACTTCATGAGTTGTACTTACAATTTTAAAATCAAAAGATACAAAATGGAAAAAAGGAAGAAAATCATGAATCTATGAAGAAATTAATTTTAAAAATGAATCTAAATATATTGATTAAGCTTCATGTACATTTTTGAATGGATTCTTTTTGTTTTTGATGAGGAAAACAAACATTACTATATTTGGTCAAAGATGGTTCTCAAAAAATTTAGCTACCTTTGAACTTTGCATTCTGAATGATCATTTAAATCTTAGGAGAATTCTTTAAATTGCAAAATCATTCAGAAACTTTACCAGTTCAAAATAGGAAACAGTTTTTAGCTGTTATGTTGTTTTGTTCAGTGTTTTAATTTTAACATGGAATTGGATAAATAATTAGACCTTTATTTTGGGGGTTAATTACCTAAGAAAGCTTAATATCGCTTTCCCATTTTTCCCAAAAATACCATTTCTTTAATTAATTCACAAGAATCCATCTTAAGTACTTGTTACATGGGAAAATTACATAAATTTAATAAAATAAATGTGCATATATTTATGCATTATACACAAACATATACACTGGAGACATAAAAATGTGCTGAAGGGCTTCAGTGGCTCAGAATAATCTCTGTATATTTTATAGTTGCCCTTTTATAAATCTTTGTTTTACCCTTCTAATGGGAGAATCTAAATACGAATACAAACTCAATTTGTATATCTAGTGAACCTATGGCATTAGTTTTGGGTCATACAAATTCTAAGTATTATAGACCGACTTAAAGCTTTTGAAATAAAGCTTATAGAGCCAATTACATGAGTGGAGGCATATAATTCAAGCCTCTCTTTTGTCACTGTTTGATAAACTTTCTTTAAATCCCCTGTAGTTGGAAGAATAGACCTGCGCAGCTGTAACTGGGAGGAATTGACAGGGAAATGTAAAGAGATTATCTTGGGTCTGTCTGACTCCTGTTGATTACTGTTCTTTGCGGGCCTCTCATGTTTCCCCAGGTCCTTCCCACAAATCACTGGTTGGTCTGGACTAACAAATTGATACAGTAAACAGAGTGGGGAGAAAGTGAATATATCCTACTCAGGAGGAAAAGAGACAGGCTGATCATCCAGTAAATAAACCTAGTATCATTTCCCATAGCCTAAGGCCTAAGGTTGGCTTCCTGAGGCCATGGTGAACAACTCAAACCAAATAAAGTTTGTCCCCAAGCATCTCCCTTAAAGCCTCTCAGTTATCATTTGGCCCGTTTTGTGCTCCACTATGGGAAGTGAAGTTCAGAAATCAATAGGAAAAAATGCTGATGCTCTGACCAGGATTTCTTTGAATAAGGAAGTTTTTTGCCTCTATCTCAGGAGTCTCATCTCTTCTGCCAGCCTCCATGACATTGGCAGAATCACGTGTAAAGTTGCAAGTTGCAACTACACAGTTCTTGACAAAATTCTACAAATCAAGATGTGGGGTATACAACTTGGACTATAAAAATTCTTCCTTTAATGAAGGACACAGGATGGTACTTAAATGTGAACTACAATCTACTTGGGTTTGATTTTCTCTAAGTGCATGATATGAGTGAATGCATTAAAAACTGTCTCATTGAATTATTTCAAATATTCCTTAAGTGTTAAATCAAAGGGATGGACCCAATGTTATGGAATTGGAGTATAGTTATGATATCAAAGTACTGAAATACAGTGTAGGAATATTGTATTATAGCAAAATTCTTGCAAGTAATCACATTTTTACTACTTTGTTATAAAAAATGTTTTAAGCGATTTTATTTGAAAAATTGTCCTTGGTAAAATGATACATTTTATAGTAAATTAGAGAACTGTTGCACAGATATTATTAGAAACCAGAGGACATAATATACTACATACAGCAATGAATTAGTTGCAGTTATGTACTATTATCACTCTTATTTTATTAAGAAGTAATTGGTTGCTTTTAATATACAGAATGATTCACACTGCAAATTGTTACCACCATAAAACAGTAATTTTCATATACAGAAAATCTCAGACTTTATATCTAATAGTTGTTGAATATCTAAATATCTATCTGTGAAATAGCCATCTTCAAAATATTCTTTAATGAGAAAAAAAAATACGCCGTATTTTCCTTGCAGTTATTTTAGTTAGTTCAGAACATCAATCACTCCTAATTTATTTGCACCACAACATCCAAAGGGCACAATTAATCTCTAGCATTGAGAAGTACTTTAGAAATGTCATTTAATAAAAGTCATTTACAACTACCATAATGATCTGAAATATTAAAAGTTTCATTTTCTTTACTCAAAAAAACAAAACACACACAATCAGATAGTGGTTGTTCTTTGGAATTTTAACTTAGTGTTAAAACAAAATATTCAAGAGTCTTTATTGATGGGGTAGTTTTGTGCATTTATTTGTTTAGTGCTGGTACTAGGACTTGAACTCAGAGCCTAGATCCTGTCCCTTAACTTTTTCCACTCAAATATAAATCCCTACCACTTGAGCTACTGCTCTATTTCTGGCTTTTTGGTGGTAAAGAGTCTCACTGACTTTTCTATCTGAGCTGGCTTTGAACTTTGATTCTCAGATCTCAGCCTCTTGACTATCTAGTATTATAGGAATGAGACACCAACGCCATTTGGCTCTAATGGGGATTCTTGATAACATATATCATTTCTAAAACTTTATCTTGCCTATTTAATCTGATATTAGTATACCTAATAAACTACAACAATCATATGATTTTACTAATGGCCATTTGATGATGTCTATAGAGTGACTTGTTAAAAATCTCAACAAGACAGTAAGCAGAAATTTTCCAAACTAAAACAGATTCGTTCTTAATGTGTTTCCATTCAGTGCAAGTTCAAGTTCATTATATATGGATGGGCACAGAGGAGCTTCCAAGTAATGTACTAATGTATAGTTTCTTAAATTTTATCCACGTGACACCATTGCAAGATGCTAAGCATAAAAGCCTCTTGAACAAAATTCAGAATACAAAATATCATCTTGATTTCAACCCTCCTCACTCGAATGACATGACCTTCCTGCAAATGTCATAGAGAAGATGATATATTATTACATACTGAGTTTTACTTCCCATTTGCTTATGGATCAAAGAAATATATTCTTTTGAAAAATGGCCATTGTTTAGTGAGTAACCAGTTTCCATTACTGCAGGGCTTTCTTTCTTCAATTTATTTTTCCATGTACTAAAGTATTAGGTTGGTGCATTCCTCCAGAGTTCTTTTATAAAGCATCTTAAAACGAGGGACTTGTCTAATTTTGAATTGATTTTCTATGTTATTTAACCTTGACCCAGAAATCTTAGCATTGTACCTTACATTTTTAAAGTCCCACGCGAAGGCCATTGTAGTGGGGAGGGGTTGGGGATAGAAAAAGGGTACAGGAAGGAGAATGAAGACCAGTGGGAGAAATACAAATGGATGGGAGGAAAAAGAGAAAGAGAAAAATGGACTCAATGTGCCTGAATGAAACCATACTCAATACCCAAATTGATGTTTAAATTTTCATGTCTTTTCTTTCAAATTTATTTTATTGCAATGTTGATATGAGAGATTATATTTATGTAAGGTAATGACTGCATTTCTTGTCAAATGCTGTTATCCTCTCCCTTATTTTTACCCATTTTCTCCTTGCCCAACTCTTCCTGCCCCCCCCAAGTTATAAAGTTAATTTACAACATAATGTCTTGCGAATATAACGGTTGCATTGTTTTATCCTTTGTCCTTCGTTTCACCATTTTGTATTCCTCTTCCCTCCCCTAAATGTATATGCAAAACACAGGATGCCAAAATCAAAAATAGTGTCAACAGTGAATAAACAAAAGGGGAACACACACATACACACACACACACACACACACACACACACACACACACACACACACACGAAAAATGAAATGACTTCATTCAATACATTAAAACAACAACAACAACAGCATATCTTAGAGTTTATTTCCATTAGTATCATTTTGTATGGTCATATGTACATAGCTTTTAAGCTCTTGTGATCCTCGGCTAGGACTATCCTAAACATATACTATTTATTACAAATGAGGGAACCGTGGAGCCTATGTTTCCTTGAGTCTGGCTTACTTCTTATAACACAGTATTTTCCAAGTCTTTTTTAAAAAATCTTATGAATGGGAAGATGTCATTTGTTCTGATGCAAGCATAGAATTCCAATAGATTTCACTTGTATACCACCAACTGGTATACAAAACTATATCAAATGCTGCCATGTAAGCATGATTCTGCTCCTTTAGAGCTATGAATTTGCTGAAGATTACAGGCCAATCAATTACATGATTTAATTTCAAAAGAACACTCATGAGAATGGAATTAACCTAAGACTTGTTCATGCTGGAAATCATCATTACATATCACAAGATGGCAATATCCAAAAAGACCCGGTGAGGAATTTACCACAATCTGTTACGTGCGTGTGATGTGAGGGAGAATGAATGTATTTTGATCTGGAAATCATGCCTTGTTCTAACACAAAAAAGAGACCTCAAATAGGAATGATAATGTTAACTACAATGATTAATGATCTGAGTACACCTGTCTCCTAATTCCCAACACCTCATTATTTCTGTCTCAAGAGATGCCAGTGTTTCAAGTTATTTTCTGGATATGCCTCTTCACCAAGCAAAGTGATGAAGGAAAGAATGCTATCCATGTGATATTTTGCAAAGTGGAGGATTTTAATAGAAATAAATCTCTAATTTGAAAATTATAGAAGAATATTATTTAATCCCTATTATGAGTGGTTAAGTAGAGGATTTTTAAAATCAATATACATTATATTTGCTTTATTGTTATTGATCATGATTTCAGCCTTATCTCCTTCTTCTTTCCTGGCCCTACAGCTTGAACTGAGGGCTCAGACACTGTACACTGTTCTTGTTTTATTTAGGGTGTTTTTTTTTCTCAAGCTATAGCTCTAATCTTACACTGATAGCCTCATTTCTGTGTTTTTTTAAAATTGTAATATACTAGAGTTAAGAGTTGTTTGGACTTCTGTGCCCAAGCTGGCTTTGAACCCTGATCCTCAGATCTCAGTTTCATGTGTAGCTAAGGCTACAGGCCTGAGGCTCCAGCACCTGGCTTCCTTGTATCTTTCATCTTCTATAAGTAATATCAGATCAAAAATAAACATTCTACTTGATCGTTAGGAAATCAAACACATGTTGGTCCTTCATAGGACTTTGTCTCCTAGGCTCCAACCAGGATTCATGTGTAAAGTACAAATCATCTGAAAATGCAGTTTAAGTTCGCTTTCAGGAGGTTGAGACTTAAAGTCTTCTCCAATTAAAGAAATGACATTGTCAAGTTTAAAAATCATGACATGAAGTTAATATCATAAATCAGGAATAATCTTAAGAGATATGTTTTCAAATAGTCCTTTATTTCCTCTGTTGACATGACAGCGATTTGCTTTACTACAGCAATAGAATTAATAAATAAAGATTACAAGAAATCTTCATATATCAAATGCTGACCTATGTAACAAAAATATATAACAGTTACCATACATCCATAAAAACGCATTTTACAAATTGTGCTTTGCAGATGAAGTTCCAAAATGCTTCCTCTTTAAATTTAATACTACAGCATCTCCATTTCTTATAATATTTATTTTTCTCTTGGAAACTTGAGAGCCTATCCATTTAGTTTCTTGACTTTCTTATTGCTGACTAGAACACTGTGTCTGCTACACTTTGCTTTTATTAATCTACAACTTTCATATACTTGTACAAATGTAAGATGATATGTAACTTTACTGGGACAAAGTGAAATCTAACTTCAATGTGTCAAGTCAAAGAATAAAATAAGGCATAATAAAGAGATTTCAGAAAACCTTTTCAAAAATAGGGTTTTTTAAATATTTAACAGTAATATGTTTAAAAGCTTAAGAGAATACAGGTTGCAACTTTCTAGTATTTATTTAGTTAAACTGTGAGTTGTTAGTTGTGGGTGGGTGGGGTGAGTATATGGTAGGGAGGAGCAGAGAAATTTAGAGAGTTGGGAATATAGTGAAAATATACAGCGATACATATGTTCAAATAGAATGAAATAACCTGAGAGATAAATGGGGCCAGGAGATATTGGAGTAATAATA
Source organism: Megascapheus bottae (assembly GCF_031878675.1). Lineage (NCBI taxonomy): Eukaryota > Metazoa > Chordata > Mammalia > Rodentia > Geomyidae > Megascapheus > Megascapheus bottae. Next base: position 18,317,853 of record NC_143531.1, read on the forward strand.
AAAGATCAAGAAGCAATGTACTATAAACAGGCATGTTCAAATGAAACTTTTCTAATAACTAATTAAATATCTTTTAAAAGAACCTAAGAGACATGAAATCTTTTAATTTTCATAAATATTTATGAAAAATATTTATTCTGACCAACTCACTAATATGTAACATGGGCAAATATATGTTTACAAAACCAAGCATTCTTAGAAAGGTCATTATATTATTATTATTTTTTCTTTTTTTGTTTTTTTTTCATTATATTATTTTTAATGCATACATTCCTCCCAATATTTGACAACCTATGCATACAAAACAAATATTATTAGGCTGAAAGGGAAAAATTAGGTTCCAGGGAATAATAACTGCATTTTAATACCCCATGTAACACAGAGAGGTCAATGAAGAAATGGGCTTCATTTGTACTCAAGACCAGAGATGTATGGAGAGTCTGCAATGGGACCACATCATCACAACTACTTACGGAGCCTCCTTCAATACAGGTCACATTGTGGGACACAGCCAACTTCCAGACAACATTTAAAGACTAAAACCATATTGGGGATATTTTCTCACCAGCATGTAATAAAACACAAGATGGATAACAAAGATATTTTTGAAACTATATTTGGAAAAGCTCAAACCACTGACTTGATAAACCATGGAATCAGGAAGAAATAAAAAAATTAAAAATTAAAACTAAAAGGAAGTTGTCATTAGAGAATCTACACAATCAGGGAAAACTGTTGCAGTGTGACAGAGGTAAGTTTATAGAACGTCTATAAAGTCTGAAAACTCCAGAGCAAAGAAACCATCTGATTGGTACTGGGCAAGAAGCTAAGAATAGTGGGGTATAATCTTATCTACTCAAGAGGTTGAGGAAAACAATAGCAGCAGCACTAACAACAAAACTCTAGGCAATAAAAGACTGGGGACATATCTTCATGACAGAGTGCATGCCTGGCATATGGAGTCCCTGAATTTGATCCTTATCACCATAAAAAATTAATAATAGTACATGGGAAATGCAACTAGACATTTTTCAAATTAACTGATGTCATTTTTATGAGATACCTCAGCATCACTAATCAGCAGAGATAATGTGAATCCAAACCAGGTTTGGATGAAGTTTTCACATCAAGCCAGGAAGAATACATGATTTTAAAAATTGGCAGAAATGAAAATGTTCAAGAGAGTGAGGAAGAAAAGAATTCTGTCCAATCTTGATGTTAATATGGACAAGCACAGCCAGTCCAGGAAACCTTCAAGACAATCTGGATGAATAAATACGATAGTTAATGAAGTTTGTCATTAAAAAGGATGCAATGAGTCCCAAATCTTTACTGCACACCATGAATCTTCTGATTATCTTAGGTAGTAAACATTGGCAAGCAGCTATATGAATTACATATTTGAGCTGATTGAAGGACTGAGTTTCAGGCTTAGACTGTCCGATGTTGGAGTCTCTAGTCTCATTTATTTTGGTTTCAAGTAAATTAATGATAGAATTCACACATTATTTCACCACATATAACAGTTGAATACCATCCTGCCTATCACCACATGGCAAGGAGAGATTTCTATAATCGTTCCAACATTATTAAAAAGTTCTGTGCCGTGCAAAAAAAATGTTGATAGAATTTCTATGAACTTGCTTGATTTTTAATAATTTAGGACATTATGCAAGTTTTATTTTCAAAATTGCCATAAACAATATGTAATAATATTTTTATATTGTATTAAGACAAACTAGGCTGAATTCATTGTTGTTTGAGATCCCAGTTTAAAAACTTCGGGTAGCATTTTCCTCCAGAGGTAAGTTCATTAGAAAAAGAACACATAGGGCCAGGAGTTTGGCCTAGTGGTTAAAGTGCTTGCCTAGCATGCACGAAGACCTGGGTTCGATTCCTTGGTATCACAGACATAGAAAAAAGCCAGAAGTGGTGCTGAGGCTCAAGTGGTAGAGCTCTAGCCTTGAGAAAGTCCAAGGATAGTGCTCAAGCCCTGAGCTCAATCCCAGGACTGGCAAAAAAAAGAATAAAGAAAAAGAACACATATTCAAGGGAATGAAAGTGTGTCATTAATAGGGTGAAAGTGACTCATTGGGACACTTAAAAGATACGTAAGTTATAGAAATATTTTTTCACAATGAGATCCCATAGTTAGTTTTTGAACTTTATATTGGGTATGGATAAATTGTTTTGAATTCTAATGGCATTAGCTTTGGGGGAAAAGTTTATCATATAATATGTAACTAAGGGTACAAGGAATATTTGTATCTTTAGAGAAAGTGAATATAATTTCTTAATGATAAATTCTTTCTTCTAATGAATTTCTTTTAAAAATTAACTGTGGTCAAAAAACATTATGTAGCATGCATACATCACATCATTTACACATGACATGAGAAAAAGTGTAAAACATCACTAAATATCTGTAGAATCTTCCTTTCAAATTAGCATCATCATCAGTAGCTCAGTTTTCTAGAACCTTCCCCAAACAATGCCAAGATAGAAACAAAGCTACCACCTTGAATTGTTCAGCTTACAGTATAAAGAGCCATTATATCTTAGCATAGTAAAATTAGATTAACGTGTCTCCTGAAATATTTCTTGCCACCAGATTTTGTGCTAAAGTTATGAAGTTTACAACCATTTTTCTCAATTGCTATGTTTATAGGATGAATACTCACCCCCTCATTACTCCATAATTCTTTCCTATAGACATAAAATGTCGTCCTTCTGTCACTCCATTCTGTGCCACTCTGAATCTTGGCTCATCCCATTTTGGCTTTCATGTCCTAAGATCTTCCCTTTGAGTTTTATCTATCACACTGTCCAAATGCATGTGCATAAGCATTATTTTTGAGAGTTTTGCCTCATTAATGCTTTCCTTATATTGGTTTTACCCTGCATACTTTCATGTATATTTGATATTAGAAACTCCACTGCTAAACTCATCCCTTGGGCTTTATCCTCTGCTTGCTGGTTGCATTGGCCTTCTTTTATAAGCAATAAAAAGCACTAATAGCCAATCTCATTCTACAATCCTGCAAACAAGGATGTTCCAAATCAAGTTATTAAACCAGTAATTACTATAGCAAAATAAATGCCTGGGCAACGTTCACTTTTAGTGACAACTAAAAGTTATAAAAAATATTTTCATCTTTGAGTACATACGTGCACAAAATTTTGAAGTAAAACACTGACACATAATCCGTAACTACAGAGGAACAGCCAAAATAAAATTCAGAGCCTCACACCTGAAACCCTAGTGACCCAGGAGGGTAAGATTTAAGTATCATAGTTTGAAGTTAGCCTGGACAGGAAACTCAGAGAGACTCTAATCTCCAATCAACCATCCAAAAGCTGTGTGGCTCAAGTGGTAGTGACAACTTTGAGTTCTGATTGTACTTCTTGCTCGAGGGCGCACACACACACACAAATATTTATAACATTTTGGTAGGAGTTAATGTGATATGGTCATGCAAAATGCCATTTAACTGAAAGTAAAGAAATGGGAGGTAGCTAGTGACAACTCCAGGGCAGAAGCCTGAATGATGGAGACATGCTTCCACTAAGACGAGGAGAGAATCTGAGTAGAGTGAATGATGATGATGGTGAATAGAAGTGAAAAAGTTTCTTAGGAACTGTAGACCATTTTCTGCTGAGCAGAGCACAGTGACATTCAGATTTTATCTCCAATTCTGGATTTCCTATTTGGTACTTAATATTTTCCCTAAGCAATCTGCCTCAGATAAAAATTCTCTCTCTGACTCTGTCTCTTTCTTGGTGTCTCTGGAACTTCACCTACTTTTATCCTGGTTAACTCTTCACGGAACACCCCAGCTTCTGTTCCCTCCCAAATAAATAGCAGCATCTCCAAATTCAGTTTCCATATTTCTTTTCTAGAACATTTCTCATGTTCCTCTTCCTTTTCCTTCCTTGAAGTCAGTCCAGTGGACTGTCTTGATTAGAGCTACAGATAGCAACTCTCCTGATAATCTTAGCATTTTTCTTCTTCTGCCTTTATCTTCTTTTCCTAAGATTTATCATTTTCTACCAGGATGTAATGCCTCCAAAACTCTTTGCCGTGTTAGTTTCCTCTAAATACCTGCATATCATAGCATTCTTCTTAATACAAAGGTAAATGAACTAAATAAAATAGCACTTATAGAATTTACTATTAACTTGCATTTGTTGTTCCAGAGCCATGTGAGGTTCCCTATGAGTGGTGTTTTGACCAGCTAGCACACCACAGGGTTTAGTTTGTTTGCTGAAGGGAGCTTAAAGCTGTCAAAATAACTCAGATACTGACTCAGAGTCCCTTGCTGGGAGACTGCATCCTGGTGACTACTTTAGAAAAGAACAAATTAGCAAGTGAAAACAGAACTCAACAACTAAATAAAATGAAAATATGAAACATGTAGATAAGCAAAAGAAGAAGAAGAAAAAAGTAAAAACAAGATTAGAAATAGGTTAAGAAAAATGTAAATTAAAATCAATTTATAATTATAACAGTACCTACAGATTTTATAGAGAATAAACCACTCCTATTGGGATTGACCCTTCGACATAGTCAAAGTCATGATTTTATTCAACTTTTTCATTAAAAAATATTGTAGGAATCTGGAGCTAGGCCTACTGGTATAGTGCTTCTCTAGTATGCATGAAGCCCTGGGTTTGATTCCTGATGTGATGCTGTGGCTCAAGTGGTAGAGTTTTAGCTAGCCTTCAGAATGACCAAGGAGAGTGCTCAGGCCCTGATGTCAAGCCCAGGACCAGGGAAAAAACCCAAAATATTTTATAAACACAATGTAAACTGCAGAGTTACAGTTACAAAAATAAGATAGAGTACATTTCTTCTTAAACACTTACTCCTGTCCTCGTTTTCTCCTGCTTACAGTGCACTCCTCATCTACCCCACCACCACCAAGTTGTGAAGTTCATTTTTAATATAGTGTCTATGGAGTATCATTGGTTAGTTTTCTGTGATTCCCTTTCCCTTCCACGAATTAGAGAAGCACATATAGAGAATTGGTACTGAAAATGATATTAAGTGACTCAAGCCAAGCCCAAAGAAACATTGGTTGTATGGCTCTTCTCATTTGTAATAACTAGAATATGTCTATGGTATCTTAGCAGGAGATCACAATAGCCCAATCATTAAGTGCACAGGACCATATATAATGAAGCATATCCACATGAACTCCAAGAATTGGAAACAAAAGGTTCTTATTATGTCCCATATATAGTTATTTCTGTTTTTTCTTTCTGTTTAATTTTATTCTTTTAAACAGACATACATCCTTTATGTTTTTCTGACATTCTAATGTCACATTTTCATCATGACTATTCTTACATGTACAGTTAAATTAAATCCATTACGCAGATGCAATGAAATGGTAAATTGCATAAAACTGACTGGTACTAGAAAAGGGCTATACAAGTAGTGATTATTACTCTGAAACTGATTATTACTGTTACTGTTACACTGTCTACAGTTGTTTCTTTCCATTTCTTTCACTGTGTATCAGGTTCAAGGTGGAAAAATAATGATGAAATTGCTTTCATGTCACCATGTACATTTCCCATTGAAACCTGTTAGGGGTTACACATGAGCATAAAAAGACAGCATTTGGCTCATAATGAGTTCAAGATCTAATTTGCTGCACACTGAAAGCATTGCATTAGTAACATCAGACAAAGCTGACACTCAGAGGGTTGGCAATTTGGCTGAAACATGTAGAATTTTTTTTTCTTTTTAAACCACCTAAACTTTTAAAAGCTCTCCCCATCTTTTCCCTCACCACCCTTTCTGCAATCTTCCAATTAAAAGAATTTGTTCTCTTGCTGTAAGGCAGCAGAATTTCACAGAAGTTTCTGCTACATTTAACAGCTCAGGGTTTTAAGCTAATAAAAAATATAGAGACTTTAAAGAGACAGGAATGTGTGGTACATGTTTGGTAATGACAAGGTAATGTCTTCTCTTATCATTAGGACAAAATTAAATTGTGTTTCATGGTTTGCTGCTTTACGAAATCATTGGGAAAAAATGGCATCCCCTGCCTCAAGTCTATCACTTAGTTAGATTCCATACATATCTTTAAAAAGAGATATGCCACCTTGTCCTTTTTTCTGGTAGTTTTTTTGAAAATTTACTTTATTGTTATTATAAAAGTGGTATAGAAAAGGATTACAATTTCATGAGTCAGGTAATGAGGCAATTCCTTTTGTACAGTGCATTCTATTCTTTTTCCCTATCTCCCAGTCCCTCCCTCCAGGCTCCTCAAGTGAATTGTATGGTTCACTTTCATCACTGTCCAGTGAGCTCCACTGCTGCAAGTTTTCACCATTTCACCCCTCCCATGTTTATGTTATACATGGGAATGTTTAAGATTTTATGTTCTCATGTGTTGGGCCATCTGGAAGGAAGAGAGGACAAATATGTTATTAAGCTCCACCTTGAGCTTAATGTTTGAATATTTTTTTCAAAGGGTCATGTTTCTGATTCATCTCATGCCTTCCCATCATATAGAATCAACATCTAATATCCAGACTATATGAGAAATAAATGTTTTGGCCTAAACTTGTTTTGTGTGTGTGTGTGTGTGTGTGTGTGTGTGTGTGTGTACCTATGACTTACAATTTTGTTCTTAATGTACCAAGTTTTTGGATGTGGTTGAAATGAAAATGAGAGGAGACACAGCTCCTGTATTTCTGTACTTGTACAGGCTTTCTGAGGCTGGAGAAATGCATATGCCAGACCAGCCCAAAGGTTAGTATCCTAATTCTTCATATTTCATGCCCATCGCTATGGAACTCCATCATGCTATCACTTTTGTGCCCTTTACCCGCACTTTTCCACTTCAAGAGAGCTAGTGCTTGCTAGTAAACATATAAGCCAGACTAACAGAGCTTAATTTAATTTCTTAGTGTTCTTTCTTTTTCCTGTATGTTCTAACAGCAGCTCCAATTTCTCTCTTCTTCAAAATAAATATGTTTCTTCATAATTATGCAACCCAGGTGAGTTACAAATTAGGAAAGGCCCAGTATTCCAGACTCAAATCTGGTGGTAAAAATGATGTTAGGAATATGAACCTTCTCCATATTCAGGAAAGATAGAGTGTCCCTGTTGGAAATAGTGTGTAAAGATCCTACTGTAAACTGGGATTGACAGTGGATTTCCATTCGTTATAACTTTGGGTTTTCTAGGAAGACATACCCTGGCATCTGAGTGGTAAGGAGATAGAAAAACTGTCTCCGTGAACCTACAAGGGATATGAGCCAAGACTGCCAGGAGATGTCTTCAACCACAGGTAGTAATTAATAGAATCTTTATATCCCATGTGTTGACCCTACATGACATTTGCAAGCAAGCATGGGATAAGCAGATGAACAACACTAAGATATAAAAACAAATATAAAATATACCTTATAAAATTATGGCAATGTAGGCTCTTTCAAAACATTGCACTGGACTTCCTTGGTGTCTTATGACAAGAGACAACACCAGAGTTACAGAATGAGATAGATGACATAAAGGACACAGCATTGAAACAGAGCCCTCTGCTTGGATATAAGGCTTACTCTCGCATGGCGCTGACATTCCCAAGGATTGAGTTGATAGCCAAGATAGCTACTGAGGGACCTCCACAAAGCATTGAAATTTCTTAAGAGTTGGTTTGATAACCAAGATGACCACTATCTAGACAGCCTGGATCGGCAAGAGCAGGGAGTGTAAATCACACCACACACAGAAAGGACCTGAAATGATGGAGACTTCACCGCCCTACTTATTTCTGAAATTGTTCCTTTAATATTATTAGACGATCCAATCTCATGAACTAAAATGCAGAAATTGGATAAGGAGGGATCTTTATAGTTATTCTGCATTAATTCTGAGATTATTTCAGGGAAGTTAGAGATAGGGTGAGAATAGTTATGAGCGGAAAGACAGCTACTTTCTATATAACACCTCTTCTAGGCAGACAGAAAAAGAAATCAAGATTGTATTACCCAGTCCCAGCAATAATTCTCTGAGGTAGGTAAGTATTAAGATCTACCAGATAACAGATAACATGCACAGAATTAAGAATTTTACCCACTGGATAACACTATCTACCAGTCTTCAATGCGGATTGGTTTGATCAAAAAACACAGCCTAATAAACCATGTAATAAATTTTGTTTCAATCCTGATTTTTAAAGAATGTTTAAAATAAAAATAATTTAGCACATAAATGAGACAGGGGTGCTCTTTATTATATCAGTGTTGCAACATAGAATATGAAACATGTCATAAAATAAAATGGCTTTAAATGAATGTCTCATAAATGAAGATATATATGTACATATGTATACATAGAGTCATATAAACTCTGTCTCTATATAATCATATGGGCTCTATATAAGATCTGATTATACATACTAGTGAATTACAAACACTAGTGAAAATGTTGAGAATTAGCCTTCAATAATAATTACCTTATTTTTATATTTATAGTGAGAAGCAAAAAAATATTAGTGATATATATATATTCTTTATCTAGAATTCCTTTGTATACTTTCTATCTGGACCTCTTTAATAATAGTAATTTCTCTTGTGTATTATTATTATGCTAATTCTCCAGTACTTAGTGATGAATGCAACAGTTGGGAAAGATTTTACCTTTGAATACATAATTACCTAGGAACTATATGAGAATTTTTCAGAAAATTAGAACATATTTGTTTTGCCCTGTTTATGACTAATTTTATTTTGTTTTTCTACTTTAGTACTTATGGAGTTACATAAACCACAGAGCCTAATTATACTTACATAGTCATAGCACCTTTTAGTCAGCATAGAATTTACATACTAAAGTGCTTTTAGTGCATTTTTAGAACTTCCATAAAATCTTATTGTTCATAAATCAAAGATAATTCAATTTTGGACTACATTAGTTCATTTTTCAAAACATAAATCATGGCTATAATACTGATGAAGGAATAGGTTTTGGAATTGCTTTGTATCCATAAAAATCAAGGCACGATTAGAATGTTAGTGAAATGAAAACTTCTTCAGACATCTTTGGTTTGAGGTCCATCATGAATACTTACTGATTTGTCTACCTTTACAAGATTATTAAAATGTCATTCTGTCTGGCTTCCTCAATTAATAATAGTAGTTACTTTCCAGGAAACATACACAAAGCTTGTGGTATGATGTCTAGCATAACAGTCAACAAATTTTATTAAGAACTAGGAGATCTTTCAGCACAATATAAGATTGTTCTAAGAAACTAAATTCTATTTGAATACTTACCACCATAGAAGACAGTTTATTTCCCTATCAAATAACCAAGATATTCTTTTTATTTTCATGGTTCTCAAATCCGATTGGCAACTTCTATCCTGTGCACTGTTGATGCACTCCGAAGAAAGGACTTATTTGCCTACACTTCAAATATACATGGTAGCATATTTTCAGTTCTATCTCACAGATGATCATATTCCATTTTGATTTGTGTGTGAATTTGAGTGTAGATACAATTCCACTTTAAGCCCACCCATGTGCTTTCATGCATGATATTTAACACTTGTACTTATAGATTACTCTGTATTGATTGTTTTTTTGATTTCTGTAGTTAGGTAGATCTACTGCATTTACATCTAATATGACCCAGGGCTTCAAATGATCATCCAGAAACAAGGACATACTAAATCCACCAGCACAACAATGTTCATTGCAGCACTATTTACCATAGCAAAGATATGGAACCAACCTAGATGTCCCTCAGTTGATGAGTGGATCAACAAGTTGTGGTATTTGTACACAATGGAATTCTATGCTGCTGTCAGAAAGAATGACATCACCCCATTGGTTAGGAAATGGAAAGACTTAGAAAAAATCATATTAAGTGAAGTAAGCCAGACTCAAAGGAACTTAGGCTCAATGGTTTCCCTCATTTGTTATAATCAGTAGAAACCTTGGGCTCTCCTAGCAGAGATTGCAATAGAGCAAAACCTTGATACAAAAGGCCATATAGTAAGATGCTAAATGAAAGGGTCTCTAGGATATAGAAACATAAGCCATATAATGAATGATTGTTGTTCTTAAGGTACTATGTTATCTCTCATCTCTTTTGCTGTCCCTTGGTTATCTCATATTGTTACAGTATCTCACTTTGTTATCTGATATACTGGATATATTTGTATTTGGTTATTTGAAATTGGATAGGGAAGGGGGGAAAACAAGGTGAGGGGTGGGGGTGGGGGGAGGGAAATGGGGACCAAGACATGTGAAAGGGTATCAATGTATGTGAATTAATGCACCTTCTATCTGGAAAAAATCATGTAATCCTTCTATTAATTACAATAAAAATATATGAAAAAAATAAAAAAATTTAAAAAAAAACATTACTGAAGTGAAAAAGAGCTAGGGCTAGGAGCCTGGTGGTACAGCATTTACTAGCCAGCAGTAGCCACTAAGTTCAAACCTTAATACAAAAACAAACAAATAAAACCAAGGAACAAATGCAAAACAAAGAAAAAAATGATTTTACTTACCATACTTAGTCAACATGAAGTCTGATCAATATTGTATTCAGAATCTAAAATGTATGCTTCTTACCAATCAGGTTGACTGTTTATGCAGCCACTCTGATATCCCTTTTCTGAAACAGAGCTAATAACCTTAGCATCGCATACTTGAATAGCTTCGCTTCTAAAATTTAATGCCAAATGTACAATCCTTTGCCTTATAAAGTCAGTCCTACTGAGTTAGGTTTTCCCTTCAACCGGTAATCTTATATATGTATATGTATATATATATGTCTATGTATATATATGTATATATGTATATATATGAATTGAAACACTAAATCATCAACTAGAGTCTTGAAAATATCATTACAGACTTTGTTACACAATAAACAAACATCTAGTAGCTGAGAGGAGGAATGAAAGGAAGGAAACGAGAAAAATAGAGACAGAACAATTCATTAAAGTCTATAATGAGTGAAATATTTTGTATAAGCAAGAACCCACTATTTTATGCAGTCACTTCACATAACTTCAATTATAACCAGAAGGATCATGCCAGCTTCTAGTTATTTATTTTCTCAGTGTTCGCACCCTATGCTATTAATCATCAAATTTAGAATTTTGACTGGATCAACTCCAATCTCATTTTCCATTTTAGACTTCCTTAACTTATGCAGAACTTAGAAACTTAAGATTTCAAAATAACACATCATCAAATCGAACATTATCCCCAAACATATTATCTGCATTTCATCTTATCTTCACCAATTTCATTTTCGAAGTTCTGACTGCTGTAATTAAGCAGAGTGGAGATGAAATCTTACCGTGGTGCTACTCTCTCATACTTAATTTATTTCACCTGTGCCAGCTGTGGCACAGTGGGAAATCCTTTTAAACCGTAATAATGAATTATCTCTCCATACCCGAGAAACACAAAGAGCAGAAATTTCTCAAACTTTAAAGATTGAGAAGAGAAATGTCCCAAGTGTTACTATACTCACATAAAAATATAGCATGATTTTGAGATTATTTCATTCCAAACCTCTCATTTTGAACTTGAGGATAGGGGCTTGGAAAAGATGAATGGCTTCTGATAATTGGAAAGGATGTATATCAGTTCAGATCCCTTCTTTTTTCTTTTTCTTTTCTTGGTGCTGGTCCTGAGTTTGAACTCGGGTTCTGGGCACTGCCCTGAGCTTATTTTCTCAAGGCTAGCATCCTAACCACTTGAGCCACAGCTCCATTCTGGCTTTTTTGAGTGATTTATTAGAGATAAGAGTCTCAGAGATCCAGGATCCTCAGATCTCCTCCTCCTAAGTAGCCAAGATTCTAAGCCTAAGCCACAGGCTTCCAGCTCAGATCTCCTTTTGTTTGGCCCAAATGTCCTCCATTCTCTAGAGTGTACAGTTTTGAGAAGGGACTCAAAGGGGGACATAGTTAACTTTATTTACCCTTTTATCTTGACAAGGATTCATCTTAAAAAAAATCCCTTTTAGTAGGCATTGAAATGCTATGGACAATAAAGTGAATAAAATAAGTATTCTCACAAATGGGTCAACAGTCAACAATTTCTGTGAATAAGAATACATTCTTTAGCATGACTAATAAAAGTACTTAAAGTATGAGAGAAAAACTGAAAATGCTACTATTCATATATAAAGATGACTTTAAATTTATCATTTTTAAAGCATACTGACTTTTAAGTTTTTATTTTATTATCAGGGTGATGTAGAGAGGGGTTACAATTACATATGTACATTTTTGTCAAAAATTGCTACCCCCTCCCAAGCTTTTCCCCCAACCACCCCACAGTTGTAAAGTGCATATAGACTTTTTCCATCTTACACTTCATCTTTGAATTGCTTTTTCCTTTACAATATCAATCTATGATCACACATTACACAAAATTTTATATATAGACTGTGGCTTTAGTATAGTGGTAGAGCATATACCAGGGTCTGCCTAGCCTGTACAGACTTGGGATTGATCACAGTATTACATTCAAAAATTATACAGACAGATATGCAATTACATATTTCATAATTTTATGCATTCACACACACACATATATACAAAAATAAAAAACAAAGCACCTATTATCTATACTATTTTTAACTAATATGCCTATTGGTTTTTTACATTTGTAGCCTCAAATTTATATTTTATATTTGCTATGTGAAATGTAGGCATTGCTGTTTTGTCTTATGCTAAACAGTTTATATCTGCTAGTTGACTGTTATTTTCTTCAGTATATGCAATGAGGATAACAGTGACAGTTCTACTACAGTAAGAATAGGAAACAAGCTACTGACTGTACTACAAAATTACAAATCTTTCGGAAATCCTTACCTCTGAGTTTTAAGATTACTATTCTACCTTAACTATGATATGTGTTCAAAAATTTTCTGGTAGCAATTTTCTTTCAAATTATGTTTTGTCCCTTTGTTCTTAATCCCTGCAGGCTCAAGGTTGTGATTCAGCAATTTCAGGGTATTAATAAATGTGGTGATAATACGATGGTCTAACCTCTTGAACCAGCACTAAAGCTCAAGAATGAGCTGACACATTTGTAGAGAAAAAGCATTTGTTATAATTATTTGTGTGTGTGTGTGTGTGTGTGTGTGGTGGGGGAGGGTCATGGGGCTTGAACTTCTCCTGGACGCTGTCCCTGAGCTCTTCCGCTCAAGGCTATGTCCTACCCTGGAGCCAAGCCCCATTTCCTGTTTTTTAGAGGTTAATTTGAGATGAGAATCTCAGGTCCTTTTGTCCCTGTCCCTGGGCTGGCTTTGAACATTGATCCTCAGATCTCAAACTCCTAAATAGCTAGGATTACAGGGTAAGCAACCACACGTGGCAGCATTCCTTATTATCACAGTATAAATTTATGGCCTGCTAATATATTTCTGATACAATAAGAAAAGCATACAAGAATAAATTTAAGACATGGAATCTTCTGTAAAACAAAATTTACTTTTATTGAAGAAATTCCCATTTTTCTTTACAGATTAATTTGTCACTGACCTTAAAATTTATGATTATAGTTACTTAAGCAAATTTAACCGAAAACTTTGGTGTGTGTGTGTGTGTGTGTGTGTGTGTGTGTGTGTGTGTGCGTGTGTGTATTGGTATATACATATATATGCCTATGTTTCTATGCATTTAGTGATATTGTTTTATACATAACTCGAGAAATACTTTAGAGATAAAAAATGAGTTCTCTAATATTGAGCTCAAAGTGGTAGAGTGGTAGTCTTAGGGAAAAGGATCAAGGAATGCCCTGGCCTTATGACTGGAAAAAAATTCAATTGTATATCAGCAAATAAATAATGTTACCTTTTAAAGTCATTCCCTAAGTAATAAATTGTATTCCTATACATGATTTCTGGGCACTTGAAGTAATGCCAGTGACTGAATTTTGGATATATCAAAATGTTTGTTTACTGACTTTGTGTTTATCCCCCTGAAGAAGAGGAAGCACAAATAACAGTCAGCAATATCACACATTCACTAGTGAGCAAAACAATATTTAAGATTTATGACAATTAACAGAAATGTGTTCATTTCAATTCTTGGTGCAGGTGGTAGCTAAACTCAAAGAACCATGAGATTCTAAAATAGTGAAACCATTCTCTTGTTCGATATCCAATTCAGTAGATACACTCCCCAAAATGTCTTCAGTCAATAATGTGAAGAACAGATCTGATTCATTTGAAACCCAGAAATGTGATTTATGGCATCAAAATTTTATTCCCATGTTTTTCTAGAACTATATGGTTAAATAAAAGAACATTTTAATTTTAAGTAAATCATAAATTAACATGTAAATATAACCATATATTGTGTTTCAAGAACTATTTATTTTCATAGTTTTTTCTATTTTCTATTATTTTCCATATAAAGCAATGAGTAACACTGAAACATGAGTCTGATATTAAGATATTTAATAGGCAATATTTTCAATGACTTGTAAAAACAATCCTAGTAATTATGCAAAACCATCTTATAAATTGTCTATTTAAAGAAAGCAAAGATGTGTTATATATACCCATATATATATATATATACCCATATCTATATATATATTATAAGAGCATTGTTGACAATCTAAGATTGCCTGGTTTTTTAGAGGTATTGTTGCTAATGTTCCTTTCATCAAAAATATTTTGCTAAGATCAAACAATGTACATTTTATTTTTTTTGTTTTCTTTTTTTCTTGTTCTTTCTTTTTTTGTGTGGGGGTGGGGGGAGGTCTTGGGGCTTGAACTCTGGCCTGGGCACTGTCCCTGAGCTCTTAACCTCAAGGCCTACTCTTGAGCTATAGCCCCACCTCCCATTTTCTAGTGATCAACTGAAGATAAGGGTCTCACAGCTTTGTATTGTCTGGGCTGGCTTTGAACCATGATCTTCAGGTGGCTAGAATTACAGGCATGTGAGCCATTGCACCCGGCTTACGGTTTTGCTTTCAAAGATCTACAAAATGTGCTTCCTGTACAAAACAAAGTACCTTCAGGGTTGTAAAAAACTATTCAAAAATTTGTATAAACCACACCTGGCTAAATGGTGTTCCCTGTGCAGCTTGATATTTAGCATTATAATCAAAGTATATTACAGCTTTCATGATTTCTGATGAGACCTAAATGAGACACCATCCACTTAGAACATTATTTCACAAGGAAAATCTGAAAAATAAATCTCAGCTTGCTTTTATAATAAAACTCTCTCCCACCATATATATTCAAACTAAGGCATTTAAGGAAGAATAATTGAATCTGGGCATTTCTGGAGGATTATTTTGGAATCGTCATTTGCCCCAGTTGGAACTAATCCTCAGTAAGTGAAAAGTGTCTTAAGAATATTACCATGGCATAATGAAAACTGGAAATGAAATCGGAATGCAGACCTTTTAAATGTTAACACAATAATGCTACTGCCCATATTTGATAAACTGCCTAGAAAATGAGTTTTAACCCAATCACATTATTTAAGTCATAGCTCTATTTCTGTTTCTCAAACAATATTTCTAACTGATTGATATTTATCAGATGTATTAATGTATCACATCAATATATATGTTGTATAGTAGATTATATTAATGTGTCAATACAGCCCATTATTTAAGAGGAGGGGATGTTCTCTGTTCTTTCTGTCCTGTTAAGAAAATCATCTCTCCAGGTGCCTGTGGCTTTCCTCTGTAATCCTAGTTAACTCTTCAGGAGGCTGAAATCTGAGGTTTGCTGTTCAAAGCCAGCCTGGGCAGAAAAGGCTTTACATTTCTCTGAGAAGGATCCAATGACAGAATCAGCAATAATAAAATTCTTTATCATGTGTTGCCAAGTAGGTCACTGATGGTGTCAGAAAAAACTAAGCAGACCAAAGTTTTGTTCTTCTGTTTTACAGAAGCCTGTCACATGATTGGTTTCAGATTTCTCTAGAATTCAGTGAAGGATTGGATTATTTGAATGCATGGCTAGAAGGGAAAGGTAAAAGTAATTTATGTATATGCAAGGAAAAGAGAGAGAAAGAAAAACATTTAGGACAGCCATCATTTGGTTTCAGCTGCAATAGTTTATAGATAAACAAATTTGTTCTATATAATATTGTAATGTCAAGTGAAATTTGAATGTGCTGCTGTTGAAACAAGGAAGGGAGGAAAGAAGAGAGGGAAGGAGGGAGAGAGGGAAGAAGAAATAGAGGAAAAAGTTCATCTGTGGTTAAAGTAATCAAGAAGAAACATTTATTATCATCCAGAATATATGTATACTAAATTCTACCTTTAAAAATGAATTAAGAAATATGTTGAAAGGGGAAAAGCATTTTCTATGAGATATAATTACTTGACAAAATTTCCAAATTCAGTTGCCTGGAGCTGCAGCAGTAGATAAAAAAAAATAGATAATTATAATCTTCATTACCTCTCATAGTGATGAGAAATGTACAAACTAAACTTTTGGTATTTGATCTCTAAGCTACTCAGGAGGCTAGAGGAAGTTCTTCGAGGAAAATGAAATATTAGAAACTAGAATGTTTATAATCTATACTGGGTCTCTTAGAGATAAAAAAGATGAAAGATATTAAACATTTGCCTCAATTTTATGTGAGACCACACTTAAACCCCTGAAAAACCAATTAATAAATAACCAACTTCAAAATACTCTTAATAATTCTGTAAATGTTCTACTCTCAAGTATGTTGTCTTTTGCCCTATTTGTTCACTTTACTTGACCTATTTAGTAAGATATCTCAGCCACAGCATGGATGTAATTTCACCCCAAAGCCTGATTAATGTTTTTGATTTCTTGATTGCAATCTGACAACACGAGATCTCTGAAGAAATATTGGTCAGTAGGTTGAGAAGACGACAACGAAAAGAGCCACTGGAAAGTTATGCATGTAATTTAAGTTTTTGAATATGTAGTTTCACTGTGTCCTTAGATTTATGATGTATTACTCATTTGTTTTGAGATCCTAAATCTATTGTCTGAAGAATACTTGACTCTGAACTACAGGATTTTAGCACTGACCCCAGAGAAAAGATTAAATGATATACTTTGCTTAGTGTTTTCTCTTCTCTTTCTTCATAATGCCTTTTTACTTTCAAATATAACTAAGAACTTTTTCTTCTGTCACTAAGATGCTTAAGTGAATAATTGAATGTCTGTTGACTGATCCTGGCCACATACTGACTTAAACCTTACAGATAAATTCTTGATTAATACTGACAAAATTCTTGCCTTCTTTTCATGATGGGATTTTTGTTAGCATGAAGAAACCAGACATGTCTCTGAGGTCTGCTGTAGGCGTGCACACTACTAACTACGTCTACAAAAGGATTGGTTAGCATCAAATAGATCATCTCAGTAACAAGCTCCCCGAATAAAGGTAGGAAAATCAGATTAAGCTAAAAAGTGGGTTTAAGGACAAACTTAGTTTTAATGAAATGATCCGGCTCAGTTCCCAGAGACCAATCACCAGGACAGATATTTGAAGACTGCTACAGAGAGTGCAAGTGCTGTTATGGATTACTGAATTCTTGCTTTGTATTAAGCTACGTAATTCCTGGAGTGGAAGGGAAGAAAAGTCTGTGCTTTCTTTTTAGTTAAGATTCAATAGATTTCCACATCTGTGTTTTGTTCGTTAGTTTGTTTTGTTCCTTATGAAGTAGTTGGAGTTTATATACAAATACTAACTTTATATTTAGTACCTGTCCTATTATTTTCCATAGAAAACCAGAGGCAGGACAAGGTCTATGTTGTTGCCTTTCACTCATCCTGCAGGAAATTAGAAATAGTTATGGATCAACACCAATTGCTAGCAGTCACATGTACTGTTGGCTGATGGACTAGTAGATTTTCTGCTATTCACTTGACAGAACTTTTGTTTATTTATTTATTTATCCAGTCTCTTGACTATTAAAAGGTGCTGCTCCTGAAGGCATTTTTCTGGTGGTGTGACATCAAAATGAGTCATGTCAGCAATCATGACTCATGACCGCCTTGGTAGGTACAAGATGTCAGGAGCTTGAGATTGCCATATCTTTTCATCTTCTACTTTTCAGAAGCACAAAATATTAAGGATCATGAACACATTTGAACATAATGACACCATAACACATTATACATTTGATCTACCTAGATTTATATCTTAAGCAAATTACAGCTAGAATGTACCACAAAGATAAATAAGTAGGCTTTGAACAATTGGATGTCAAAATAAAACAAAGCCTTAGAAAGCCAGAGGTTCATTACACTAATCAAGGTTAATTAATTTAATATGCCGCTATTTCTCTCAGAGCTTGGTTTATAGCAAAACACCAAATAAACATTTAGCACACCAACAGACATTGGAAAGCCTCATGGGTCATATAATAAATTTTGCCTGAAGTGTGTTCACCTTCATTTGAACTCACACTGCTTTTTTTCCTCCCTTATCTTTCAATGACATTTAATATGTGATCTCTTCTGTAATTATTTGCATGCATGCCATCTCTTTAACTAGATTATAAACTTAAAGCTCAGGGAGTGTTCCTTATATCACTGTATCTCTTACAAATTAAGAATCCAATAAATATTTGCTAAGAGAATGAATATATGAATATTAAAGGAAAGAAAAACCCAAGTGCAATTCAGTCTGAGAGATTTACAAATGTGCAGGAAAAATTGTGCTCATTTTATTTTTTAAAAGGCTAGAAAATATTAAATAAGAAGTATATGCTAAAACATTTTAATGTTAAAAAGTTCAAGGCAGTATTTATATAATTTTCTCCTCATCTCCTCTTCATAATATTAACAAATAATAGACATATAGATTATACTGAACAATAAACCTAAATTTACTGAAGTGAATGAGATGCACATGCAGACTACATCCATACATTTCAAAATATTTGGAATGGATGAATGATATAAATATTTGAAAGACAATCGACTAAGATAATCTTGGTAATTCTGAATAATGAACACAGTGTTAAGGGAAAATTCATGTCCTGCAGACAGATGAAGACAGAAATTTTCTTTTTAGAGTGACATCCCACTTAAAATCAATGTGTACTGTTAGCTCTCTAGCTGTTTTTGAAAAGCTTCTCTACCAGGGAAGAATATAACCCAGTTATGTCAATCGAGCCTCTCATGTCATCTATGTTTTTCTCTTCTGATTTCTGAGTCCTCATTTTGAATAAAACAAACAATTTTTGACCCAAACTGCTAAAACTATTGAAAAATAGTAGATGGTTTTGTCTTCTAATCATCAAACCTATAGACTTTGTCTTAGAAGAGGTGAAAAACTTGGAGAACCAGGATGAGATTTTAAAGATAGCAAAACAGAAAAAAAAAACCTCCATAATCTTGAATTCTTAAGTGATTCTCTGAATTATGTGGTAGCTAAAGATATCCCTGTCCATACAGACACAGCATAAACCTCTTCATCCTGGACATAAGATCCACTTTACAAGAGTACATGGTTTTCAGAGTGACAGGAACTACTAATGGGCTGCTTTAGGACATTGCGATAAGGAGCCTTGCTTTCGCTGACTATAAAAGGACAACTCATGTAAAGTTGGGCTGATGCCGGCCTGGATAATGTGATGCTTGTTCTCTTCTGCAGTCTTGTTCTGCATAAGAACACATGTGACTAGCACAGGATTTGGGGGCTCTGTGGTAATGGTTCTTTGTTCATGGGTGTCCCTCTTTCCATGACTGGGCAACATTGCAAAGTACACACATGTTATTTATGAAAAAAACCTGCATGTCAATTTCTAGCAACTCAAAGGATGCATAACTTCTTGATAGAAAACTTAAAAGACAGCAAAATAAGCATTGGCTTTTATCTTCTTCCTTTGTTCCTTGTGGAATAAAAGAATGTTAGTCTATCTGTGGATAGAAGTTGCAGTTGTAAATCTCAAAGAAGAGATGTGCAAGGTAAGATCACCATCCTTCACAGAAAGCAGGGGCAAAGGAGCCATTGAAATTACCAGAAGCTAACATTTACCATCATAGTAACCACATGTATATAATTGTTTAAAACTAAATTATATAAGTTTTAGGGGTTTTACTGCTTCACATCTGTGTCTGGCCAAGTTCTGTCTCTTTTGTCTCGAGTAACTTCCCATTTCATCATCTGTGTTAAACTTGTCCTGAGTTCATTGTTCATTATATTGGAGTACATTAGACATGTGAATTGGTTTGCCAATGATGGTGCCAACAGGAAGCTATAATTATTCTGACTAAAAGGTAAGCTAGAATTTTGGTTGTTAAATAAAACATTTACCCTTAAATGTACAAAGAGTATGTGTGTATGAATTATGTGTGTATGTGTGTAAATGAGAGAGAAAGGAATAGAAAAACACATACTGCTTCTCAACTTGTTAAAAAAATTAAGAATATTTTTATTGTTTTGAGGCCATAGAAAATTTCAAGTAGCTATTATCCCAACATTTAATTTAGATGACACAGACTGGTATCTAGTTAAAAGCAAAATAAAATAGATTCCTTGATTTATATTTCTGCATCTAAAAAGAGATTTTTGACATATCTTTTAAACAAATAAAAAGAAACATCATTAAAATAACTCTTGATAAGTGCTAAGTGCTATGTGAAAGCCTATATTTGACATATTTTGGAAGTTAGTTTATGAAATTAATAGGTTTCATCAGATTCCATTGTCAAATGGTGACTACATACACTCACATTCATACATACAGATACGTTACATAAAATGAGCTTTTCTCTGCTTTTATCTACATTTTCGAGCACAATTAGTGAGAAGACAAAAATATGTCTTAAAGTTGGCACATTTTAGAAACCAGGCTTAAATTATATCAACAATTTATTGTCTTAGGTATTTTATAAAAGAATCTAGTGGGACAGAAGTTTGTAACACAGAAATTGTGGCTATTTGCTTCCATTAATCTGCTTTACTAGAATTCTAAATTGATAGAGAAATCAAATCTTTAGAGAATAAATATTGTACAATGGGTAAATTTAAAGTTGTAGGAGCGAAATAACCAAATGTTCTAATAGCTGTAGCTGGCAGCAAACCAATTCTCATGAAGCTTAATCTGCTCTAGTATCTTGTGGTGTTTGGGAACAAATATGGATAGACTGAGCATGTTCTTTTCACATCAAACTTTCTGGAGGGCTGGGATGTGACTAGGTGGCAAGTGCTGGGAAAGTGCCACACCCTGGGTGTCATCCCCACCGTCAACAAGGAAAAGATCCAATGGAGTTCAATGCCAGTCATATGTATTACTAATGGATACAATAACTCCAGTTTTTTGCATGTGTGGTAGGTCAATATGTTCAGAAGTGATAAGCTACTAATTTTAACTCACACCTTTAACCACCTACATGATGCTGCTTACAAATATGGTGGTGCTATGAAAAGTCAATCTATCTCAGTCTCATGATCCAAAATTGACACGAGAATGCAACAGGTCCGTTGGAAGAAGTAGTGGACTATCTTATTAATATCGTTTATGGAATAATAGAAATAATGTATCACTTATATGGCATAGTATTAGCATTTTAATAGTTCTCAGCCTTTAAATTTTTTTTTCAATGATAAGGAGAAAGCCAGAGGGCTCAGTGGAGCTGTTATGGCATGAGGTAAGCTGATTTAAATGACTGACCATTGATTACATATTGACTTGTTGCTCTTTGTTTTGGAGGGGGGTCAGTCCTGACACTTGAATTCTGGGTATGGGCATTGTTGCTTCTTTCTTTTTTTCAAATAGAACTTCCCTATTTGAAATGCTATAATAACATAAAAACAGGCCACACAATATATAAAAACAGAAAGAATAAGGTATTAAAGAGATGGAACATATTTGTTCCTTAAAATGATGCTTATAAGAAAAGTGAGTAGTGGGGCCAGGAGTTTGGCCTAGTGGTTGAATGCTTGCCTAGCATGCGCGAAGACCTGGGTTCGATTCCTTAGTACCACATACATAGCAAAAAGCCAGAAGTGGTGCTGAGGCTCAAGTGGTAGAACTCTAACCTTGAGACAAATCCAAGGACAGTGCTCAGGCCCTGAGCTCAAGCCTCACGACTGGCAAAATAAAAAGGAAAGTGAGTAGTAACACCTAAAGGGCATGTAATTCTTAAATATAAATGAAAACAATAAAAAGGCACAAGTCAACAATTACCTTAAAAGACCTCAGTGCTTTCCTATGTGAGCTCTCATTTATAGAAGCTATATCTACTTCATCAATGCATAAATAAACACACAAGGAGTGATATGAAAATATACTACCCAAAAATAGTATAAATCAAAGAGAGAGAGGCAGACAAAGTACGGTAGGGAAATATTCAGTGCCTATCCTATGAAATGAGGAAAATTCAGGGGAGAGTGATTAGCTTGCAAGTTATGAGGGAAAGTGACAGGGATTGAGTTGCATTATACTTATACACAGATTTGTTGAATGGCAACCCCTTTACTACTTGAAAATCATACCGATTAATAAATAAACAAATTAACAAACTGCATTGAGAGGAGAGGCTGCTAGGTAAATGGATGGACTAGACTAAGTCTAATCCATAGATGCTTACAGGTCTGTGTTTCTGGATGAGAGGCTGTCACGCGCAGTATCTGCCTGGTGGCTAGGAGTAAACCAGAGAGGCAACAAATACGACTTCCACAGCTATAGTTCCAACTGTCTACTCCAAACCCCACTTTCATCTTCATGGACTCGGTAGCTTCCAACCATGGATAATTCAAAATTCAAGTAAGAGCATTGGGTGTTTGGATCTACCTAAGAATAGCTTCTTGCATGGAATGTCTTTTTTCTTTTTAATCAGCTAACATTGCTGGTTAGGTCTGCAATTCAACATTAATTTCCTTATGTTGAAGTGTCAAATAAACTATAGCATCTTACAGTTTTGTCATGGAAGGCACAATTGTGTGTGACCTGTTTTCCAAGAAGAATATTTTTGGCATGTCCTCTGGTAATCATACTTTATAAGGCATGCTATTTTCAGCTTGATCATTGTACAAGCAAGCCTGTATTTACTCACCCAGTGAGTAATCAGTTTATTCAACATCCATATTGAATAGTAGCTTTAACCAAATATTACTCTTGGTGTAAGAAACACCAACCTAAGATCTTTATGTCTGTGAGGATGACATACACATGGGTATAAGAGAAGCAAAATAAAATAATATATACAAATAATTACAAAATAATAAATATATAATATATACAAATAAAATAATTTCAGAAATAATTGAACATGCAAGTGGGACAGAAATAAATACTAACAGTTGGTTATATTCTAGGAACAAAGGGAAAAAATCTTTACTCATTTGATAATTGGATAGATATTTAGGATAGACAGAGCATTACAAGAAATCAGGGAAATAATAGGGTGAAATTGGAACTTTAGAAATGAAGTTCTTTGCAACTAAAGTCTTACAGAAATGAATTTGTACTTTATATTACTACATCCGTAGGAACATTTACTGATCTTCTATTACTGAAGCAGGTAAGTACACAACTTTCCCAGAATTTATTTAATATGCTGACAATTTGTCATTTAGCATGCTGCCAATCTATGTTAATTAAAAAATTTGGCAAGCTAAAATATTAAGTAAATATTTATTGAACATTAAGTAGCAGAATAAAATTATCATTTTGGATTACAAGGCTATAGCGTATAATAAGGGGTATCAGTTCATTCTTGCTATCTAACCTTATTGGAAACAGAGAGCAACTAGTTCATTATACATTATTAGTCAAAGACAGTTTATATAATTTCATTATTCAATCTTTTAATGATAATTACAGTACTTCCTCAACAGAACTACTTTGCTGAACTTCTCGCACTTTTGTTTATATTTAGTTTTTCCTTATCAGAAAGATATTTTCCGATGAAAACAGAGAATATTGGGTTGAATAAGTTATACAATCATTGAAGTATAAAAATTCATAGAGATAAGTTTTGACTGGAGATATGTTTTCAACTGCCAGGAAAAAAATACACAATAGTCTATTTTTATTCTGTGTACCAAAAAGAGGAAAGAGTGTTTGGGGACTAACAGAGTCACAATGCGTTTCATCTAGCTACATACAATATTCCACAACCCCATAGCCTGAGGTAGCATGTCTAAAGGCAAGATCTTACACTGGGCAAGTTATATCCAAAGTTTTACATGTTTCCCTCCATATCTTATATATTTTTTTTCTTTCATCCTATGCTTTATTCCATTACATAATAAATAGCAAATAGACATTGTGTTTGATTACTTCAAACATGCAAGTTCAAAACCTCTATTAGTTGGATGCCATCTCTGACCCTCATGACATGAATTAACATTTGTGACCATTTCATTCATACTTACAGAAAGTCAAGCGACCCCATACATACCCTTACAAAAAACAAAGAATTTTTTCAAATGGATTTCTGGAGTCCAAGGGTGCTGTAGAAATAATTCTAGGAGGATCAGAAGTTTGGACCAATCCAGCAAGGCTGGATAAATATTAATACTAAATACTAATAATAAATGATCTGGATAACAAATGTAGGAGTTTTTCTTTTGCCACATTTTTGCCTTTAGTTTCTATATTGATGGATAGAAAAGTCCCCATTTATTTAGTAAAATCTTTTTTAATCATGAGGAATTGATTCAATATTTAAAATAAACATGAAAGAAATGAATTGGAGTACAAAAAATAAAGTTAGTGATTCCTGGAGGAAAGGCAGATCAGTTTGAAAATAAAACAGTGATGCTGGAAGAAGAATGAATCAGGATATTTTTAGAGACTACTGTACTCATGTTTTATGTCTCAGGTTGAAATCAGATTTCTTCCATTTCCTTAGGTTTTTACCATTTTCTTCCTTGTAGTCCATGCTGTCCCAGTCATGGGGGAAACCTTTATACTTTTCCCTGGTGAGCAACGATAGCACATATTTACACCAGCTGAGAAAGTGGAAGAGTTGTCTATGTTGTACAAACCTGGATGATTGACCTGGAGTGTGGACTAGTGGTATAATGTTCACTGAGCATGCAAAAAGCCCTAGGTTCAATTCCTTGGTACCACATACTCAGAAAACGCTGGAAGTGGTACCGTGACTCAAGTAGCAGGGTGCTAACCTTGAGCAAAATGTGTCCAAGGACAATGTTCAGGCCCTGAGTTCAAGCCCCAGGACTGGCGCCTAGTTCACTGGTTTCTTGTGCTTAATAGTGCATTGCTGCTCTATGGTTGCTCCAGGTTTTGACGGCAAAGTCCAGTGGGGAGATTTCAGAAGAAATCAAGGCCTTGACACATCATCTGCATGAGTTAGCCTTCTCTAAAGGATGTCTGTTTTGAGGAAATTTTGTTATTATTCCAGATGGCAGTCCTGTCATCTTGGCCACACCACATGTAGCACATTCAGGAATTATTCACTGTGTCTGGTGGCCTGGAAATGATTCTGCCATTGAAAAGACTGTATCGAAGTGTCAGCATATGCCAAGCTATTCAACACTGTCCTCTAAAAGAACTTCTTTTCCCATGGGAAGTGTCTAGGAAGGTTTGGTCCTCAATCCTGATTTCTTCAGTAAGACATTTACCAAGTAAGAACTTCAATGTGTTGATCTTTTGCTTGGCTCCAACTGAGCTGAGTTTCAATCAAATGTCAGTTCTGCCTGTCATTGTTAAAGATTAGCACTCAGATATGCTAATTAAATATAAATAAGCTTTGAATATGGGAACTGAAAAGTACTATTAATTTAGGTTTTTTGGTGGTTGTGGGGCTTGAACCCCAATCTTGGGCACTGTCCCTGAGATCTTCAGCTCAAGGCTACTGCCCTACCCCTTGAGCCACATCACCACTTCTGCTTTTCTAGTGGTTAATTTGAGATAAGAGTCTCATGGACTTTAGTGCTTGGCCTGGATTTGAACCTCTATCCTCAGATCTCAGCCTCTTGAGTAGATAGAATTACAGGCATGAGCCACCTTGCCCTGCTAATGTAGAACATTTTGGCACTTTTCTAATTTAGAACCTAGAGGGTACTTATTTCTCTTTATTTGAAACACCTTATCTGTGTTCTGTCTGCTTGAACTAAAAATGGGCATTGAGAGAGAAGTCTTTTCTATTATAATGGATGTCACAGAAACTAGCAATATTCAATGGTCAAGTTTATCAGAGTCAAGGAGCAACATAACTTTGTTGACTGACTCCATAGAATCTTTCCACAGTGACCTAATAATAGTAAAATCATGAGGAATATCTACCTTGAGTACTCTAATCTCTTATTTTTAAATCTACTTTAGCACCTATCACCACAATCACTAAGTGAATATCTCATTAATAATTCCATCTTCATTGATAACCTTTCCTTTATTAGTCACAGAAATCCAGCTTTAGCAATCTAGTTACCTGTATTGATAAATTAGTAAGAAATGGTAGGGACATTTCATAAGCTGCCAGGAGAATAAATCATGTGCAGAAGTGATGATTATAAAACATCACAGAGTCAGTGCAGTGGGTAGAAGTATGCTGTGAAAAGCCATAGAGACAATAATGCAAGAACCTATTGAAGAAGAGGGTGGAAATGAAAGAAAATATCTTACAAAGGACCAATGATGGGCCATGGAGGAAAACTGTAGACATGACCACAACAACCCAAATTCTAATTCAAATGACAAGGGAAAAATCAGTTTTTACAAACCTGAGAAACACTAAGCTTCTACGTAACACATAACTCCAAGATTTACTATTTTAAGCTCAAAGCTCGAAAGTTATTTAGCATTAATCAGTTGTTAGACTACATGGATGAGCCAGGAAAGATAATTACTGCTAAACAACAAATGGAGACTTTTAAAAGTTGTTGCGCATTTATCAGTTGGCCCTTTGGTGCCAGTAGTCTGCAGCTGTCAATGAATTTCTAACAAACCAGTATTTAAAGCACCAAGCTTTCAGATGGAAAAGAAAATGAACCTAAGAATTAGGTACTCACAGTCACTATGTAAATAATGACCTTTCCGGATACTCAAAACGACACTAAGACATTTAATGCACAAAAACGTAAATTTATGTTGAGTAAGGGGTTTTCTAGGGAAGAGTTTGTCAGGCTGTAAAGAGCCAGGCACTGTCACTTTCCATTTGACAATGGGGATTGGGGAACAGATGTGGAAGTATAATGATTGGTGGCAGAGGAAGCTCTGGGAAGATTAAAAGTGCTTTACAAATAATGACACATGTCAGAGTTAAATGCAGGACAGGAACATAGAATAATGCTGATGAAGCTCAAGTTTAAAAATCAAAACCACACAAAGCTGAGAAACTCAACCCCAGGAATACTTCTCACTTTGAGAAAAATAATTCTACAGGTAAGAGGAGGTTGATAACTAAATAGCTACAGAAGAACATCTATTTTCATGAATTCTACATATAGGTATATATATATGTATATATATATATATATTAATAGTTTAATAAAAACCCAGAAAAAGACAGAGGGGTTAAAGAAGAGTCACATAGATAAAGTGAATTTGTTCAAAGTATATTCTATACAAGTATCCCAAATTGTAAGTAAATAAAGAAAATGGTGGCTATATCCAGATGAATGTAGAGAAGTGATTGACAGAGATAAAGTCTCTCTCTTTCTTTGCTTTTTCTCCTGCAGAATAACATGAATCATGATACTTCTAATAGCTATGTACTGAGCAGCATATTCATTTTATAGGCATGAGTTGCCATCTATGGCATAAGGACGTGATCGTTAAGACAAAGATCTTATTAGCTATTTTGATGATTATGATTAATGTAGTACAGTCAATATGTAGTACAGTGGCTAAAGAATGTTTAAATTGTAAGGTTCTGTTGTGCATGTCCAAAATAATGTATAGGACTCTCAATTGGAGAGAATTTTCACCTTTGTAATTAGGTGACATTATATGGCATGATTTTCTTTAACATAGGGAAATTGTCAAGATGGGCCTAACCGACATAGTCCTTTCAAAGCATTTTGTTTTAGCTAATCACAGAAATCTAAGTTAAAAAACCTGAGATAGGGTTCCTCCCCAATGGTTACTTCAAAATGGCGAGGCCCACAAATCTAGGAGAATGGATGGTTCCTGGAGCGGGGACTGGTTTCAGCTGATGGGCAGAAGGCTAGCTGGGATATTAATTACATAATCATCTGTAACCAATTCATGCAGGAAGATGAGTAAGCCTGAGAGCACTTCATCTCTCCAAAAGAAAATTTGTCAACATTTTTATTATTAGACTTTGCAGTCATTTGAGCGGAAAACCTTTTATGAAGAAATGTATTCATTACCTTACTTAAAAACTTTAAGCCCTCTGCACAATAAAATAAAATAAAAATGTTTAAAAAGAAATTGAAACAAAAGAAAACCTTTTATGTCACTTCTTTATGTTTGAATCTACAGAGGTCTGAGCTAAAGAATGCCCATGATTTTAACTTGTCAATATGTCCTTGTTATTTGCAATAACAAAACTGTACAAGCATGATTAGCAATGAAAACTGTAGCTGGTTAAAGAAGGATTGAGTCATATTTTCAAAACTTAAGCTTTGTTTAGTTTGAAATAGGTCCAAATAGTAAGAATATATGTATTTATACTTAAAGATTACATTATCAATTTATAATCACAATGAAATTAAAACTGTATAGATTTAATTACTGGTATTTCACATCTACTCTGTACTATACACTCCTTTATAGACTGTTTACTATTTAAAGGAGTCACTGTATTGAGTTTATTTTTATAAATGTAGGTATCATGATTTTATGGTCCATATATACAGAACAACTTATCATTATTTACTCTTGCTTTTCATTAAACACATGTAAAAACAATATCAAATAATGTATGCTGCTCAGAAGGCTTTGGAGGAGAAAGAGCAGTCTTGGCCTTCATGGATTTTATGATTGTGGATTCATTTTTATTTATTTACTGTACTTGGTGATAGGATGGATAGATAAGGGATCTAGCTACTTTGCTACTTACTTTCAAATCTCACCTTACCTAGCCTTCTCTTGCAAACTTCACAAGCTGACATTTCATAGTAAGTTTCAGAAAATAAGATAAAAATGCTGACAGTTTATCACTGATCTTGGTCTTGCACACTCTTATTCTCTTTATGGGCAATGTTTACTTTGAAATGTCATGGAATCTATCATTCTAATAGTAAAACTCGGCCTTTTTCTTGGCTTCCAAATACTTTCACAAATCACAATGTAATAGCTAGAGTCCAA
This sequence comes from Megascapheus bottae, assembly GCF_031878675.1. Lineage (NCBI taxonomy): Eukaryota > Metazoa > Chordata > Mammalia > Rodentia > Geomyidae > Megascapheus > Megascapheus bottae. The sequence continues at coordinate 18,347,061 of NC_143531.1, forward strand.
GCTTCAAGTACAAGGAGAGAAACTTAAATCACTGTTAAAATTCTATCCATGGAGTATCTTATAAAAGCAGTGTTTTAAAAACATTGATGATAGCAAACAAAATGGTGACATCAATGGCTCTGTGGCAAAGTTGTTAATTGGATATGAGGTTTGTCATTTCCCACGCTCCCTTCAAGTCTATGTGGCAGTTGGCTGTACATGATAATGAGTACTGAGTACTTCTATTTATTATGACTATAATCTTCAATATAAAAAGTTACTTCCTCTGGATCTTAGCCCTGTCACTAATCATATTTCTTCACTTTAAAAATTGACAGCTGTTGGGACAACTGTTACTCCAGCAGTTCTCATCTAGAGATAGTCTGGGTTTTTATGAATAGATTGCTAGTAGTGCACGAAAGCGAGAAATACTACTAAAGACGCCACAATGCACATAACACATGCCCACAAAGAAAAGAACCTTTGTCCAAGACGTCGATATTCACAACAAAATTCTGTCAGACTTGCTGCTTGGACCTACAGAAGTGTCTGATATGGAGTTCTACCCCTTTCATTCTCCTTTGCTTTTCTCACATCACTCCTTGCATCTTTCATAGGAGTACCTGATGACATCCAATAAATGTGTTATCCCATACTTTTTCTTGGGTGGTTATGTCTTATTATAGTACTATTTAAGTCATTAAACATGCAAAACAATCCGAAGGTCCTTGAACACTTTTGCATACACTAGCACTCTGCCACTTTAGCCATGACACCATTTCTGTCTTTTTCTGGGTATGTAGTTTAAGGAATTGAACCCAGGGCTTTGTACATGTCACTCAAGCACTTTACCACTAGGCCATACTTGCATTGTCATTGGTAATTCTGGAATGAATGAAGAAAAAAATGTCCATAGAAAGTCATAAAGTATCAAACATGGAAAGCCAGTCACATGAAGAACCAAATCTATTAGGGCATAATATCAATCTACATTGTATTTAGAATGACTTCTAATTTTAACAATAAAAGTTGTCATGCTGGAGAATCAATAATTAAATTGTGGTATTCTGGTTGAGAAGAAGGCAGAGATCAAGCTTTGCTTTCTGATATTCTAGTTGAGAAGAAGGGAGAGATCAAGCTTTGCTTTTTGTCCCCTACATGTGGCTACAAAACAAAATGCTTGATTTGTTAAGAGATACAGACCAGGAAACTTTTTTTGACAAGGACGGCACAGCTCATTAAGCCAGTGAATAAGACATTCATTTGTCATTGTGTAACTGAATGGCTATAAGAAATGGCTTCAAAATACTGGATTTGGGATAACCAGTAGGATTACTGCTAATTCTGTCTGGTTATAGTTTCAAATGGCTTCTTATGAAGAATAGATTGAAAGTAGGAATAATAGTCATGCTAGAACCTCTGATGATTGCCACTGGTTTCAGTGAGCACAATTTATATTGGAATTTTTATCTTTCAAGCCAGATGTAGCCAACACAAAATAATATTTGCTTTCCAAAATAGACATTCCTAGCAAGAAGAAGAATATTCAATTTTGTTACTATATATATATGTAATTTTATAAGGTATAAACTTTCTAACTTCATTTTTGGATCTTTTCTCATATAATTACTGAAATTGATTTTGAAAACAAATACACTTTACTTAGAGATGATTTACAATCATATTTCTGCCCTGTTTATAAGTGTTTGGCATTGTTTTTATATCTAAAATCATTTGAATTTTTTTCCGAATTTCATATTCTCTTGTTTCCTTATATTATCATGTCCTCAAAACATTCACAAAGACACAGACACATACCTACACAATCACACAGACAAATACACACTCATACACAAACACATACACACTCACAAAAACACACATACTCATTCCTCAACTCACACTCAGCCCCCACATACCTGGGTATTGACTCTATTTTTTTCTCAAAGATAGCACTCTATTGTTTAAGCTACAGCTCCACTTTCTGCTTCTTTGATAGTTAATTGATGATAAGAGTCTAGAGAATTATTTCGCCTTGTCTGGCTTTGAATTATGATCCTCAGACTCCAGCTTCCTAAATAGCTGGGATTGCAGCAGCTAAGAGCCCCTGGCACCCAGCATTACAATCTGTTTCTGGTTTTATTTTAGACATTCTTTAAACAGCATTACAAATATTTCTTGAGGTATTATCTATTTGTTTTCTCTATGTATAAACATATTTACATGGAAGTCAGAACATAAGTATGAAGAAGAAGCTGAAATTTAGTAATAGTCAATTCGAATTTTCGCTACGATTTGAATTTTAAACTACTTTAAATTTGCAGAATATTTACCTGTTTCTGTAACGTGTATTGAGTAACTTGAAAGGCAATTGACCTACATAATTAAATTAGATCTTTTTTTTTTGACCATCACTCTATGATTTTCAGCCATAGATAAGCACATGTTTGAAACTGGGAGAGAAGAAGCAGATAATAATTTAAGGAAATAGAAGTGAGTTTTCTATAGGATTAAACGTCTTTATGGAAGGCATGGCCTCGTGGCAGAGTGCTTGCCTAGCATGCATGAAGCACTGTGTTCAATTCCTTGGTACTAATACACAGAAAAAGCTGGAAGTGGTGTTGTGGCTAAAGTGGTGGTGTGTTAGCCTTGAGAAGGCTCAAGGACAGTACTCAGGCCATGACTTCAAGCCCCAGGACTGGCAAAAACAAAACAAAATCTTACTGGAAATTGGTGATATGCAACATATAAACACATTTCTCCTATTTTAAGTGGTGGGAAAATAGAACTGATTTTCTGTTGTCAAATGATTTCCTGTATATTAAGGTGACCCTGATAATGTGTGCGTGTGTGTGTGTGTGTGTGTGTGTGTGTGTGTGTGTGTGCACTTCCCTTTCACACCCTACCAATGAGAAATAAGCTTAGGTATCACTCACACCTTCTTGGTTAGTGTTGTGTACAACTTCACAGAAGTGTTGCTCTCCTTTTCCCTTTGTTTCTTTTGCATAGCTACAGTGAAGTCAGGATGTCAGGATGCTTAACTTAAGGTTCTAGCAGATCGCAAAATATGAAGTGGAGCCATGTGTTGAGAAAAGAGAGGAACAATTAATTCTGGTTCCCTGCCAGCTCAAACCTGGCCACCACTGCACACTGGTACTTCTCCAGGCTTGTAGCACCTCTGTCCCCTCATTTTATCTCCGGTCATTTTGTACTTTTTCATAAAGTTTCTGTCTCACCGTGATTCTTTTGGACAGTCTACCATGAACCTTCTATGGTAGGAAAGGTGGAGAAAGGAAAGGATAGATGGGAAGGAAGAGTATGTATCTTTCCATTGGAGTAGGTTATAACACTGGTTGAGCTGGGATAAAGAGGGCCAACAGAGTTCCTTCTATAAAAGAGGAAATTTCACGGATGGAAAGATCCTGCTGAGATTAGTTCATGTTAAGGTAAATGACTTGAAGAAAATGACAAAAGTTTTATCACAACTGCTCCAAGGAATTTTCTTTTTAGAAAAAAAAAAGGTTTTAAGACATCTGTGAAAATGATTATGAAGTACTGCCAAGGTTCCCAACTGATATTGTAAATTAGAAACAATACATTATGCAAACACCGTTGGGCCAATTAACATTAATGCGAGATGCTCACTGACTGAAATAAAAAGGCACGACTCATTTTTACTGTTGAGATATTGAGTCAAAGGGTAATTGTTTTTGTTTTTGTTTTCTCTCTATCATTTCCCCTTGACTGAAGAGTTTTGTGTGCTGATGCCATGCTCCTCATTTGTGGTCTCTGTGTTATCATACCACAGACAGCTGCTGGAAACTCACACACAAGATATAAATGCATGCTTCGAATGGTGGTAGGACTACAAAGCTGAGCAGCCTTGTGGCCTTGAGGTTTTAGGCAGAGAGAATGAGAGGCCTCTCTGCCCCATGACAAAGGAAACAAGACCATATGTCGTATGGAAAAGACTCTTAGGAGTCAGAAGAATTGTAGAAAGCAATGTTGTTTTTTTTTCTAATACTGAGGAAAGATTCAATTTTAGAGAAGGATGTTTCTCTGATACTGAAGAAAGATATGAAAAAAAGACCTAACGAGTAATGGACATACATATCACTAAACTGTAGAGTATATTGTTTCTAGCAATTCTGTCACACTACAAGAAAACATGGAAGTGAAATGGCATGAAAACCAAGGACTTGACCTGGCAAGTATGCCCGTGGCATACAACTGTAATCTTAGCTACTTACGAGGCTGAGAGGTGAGCATCACGGTACATAGGCAGTCTGGAGTAGGAAAATTCCTGAGATTTTTATCTCCAATTAGCAACCAAAAAGTTACAAATGTTGCTGTGGCTCAAAATGATATAGCATGAGCAGTAGATCAAGCTCAGTGCCTGGGGTCCTTAGTTCAAGCCCCAAACTGACGCAAAGAAACAGCAAGTGAACAAACAACTAAAGCCTCTCATAGTGGGAGGGAGGGTAGACCTGATCATAATATTTGCACATATGGAAACTTCAGAGTACATTCATTTATATAATTCACCTTGCTAATAATGATAATAATTGACATAAAAACCTAAAAGTGTTCAGGGACTTTTTATGCATTATAAATAAATTGTATGTAATCTCTACCTAGTTCTTCTACTTGGTTTAATGGATGCATTTTTATGATACATTCTGAGAGTTGCTATGCTATAGTTGCATATTCTTTTAACTAGTAGAAGAAAAAGACATATTCTTCCATTTCTGATTTCATGTTGAGTATTTTCTCTTATTTTCTAGTAATTTGTGTTGCCCAGCCATCCATGAGTGTGTACAAAGGTTAATATAACATCCAAAACATCATGAACCCTATGCTGAAGTTACTCGACACATGTTACTGAAACATGTAAATATACCAAAATTTAAAGTAGTTTAAAATTTGAATTGTAATGGAATAATAAAAGACCCCGTGTAGCAAAAACACTTCTTAGCAGAAAGAACAGTGCAGGAGGAATTTCAATTCCAAACTTTAGACTCTATTACAGAGCTATAATTATCAAAACAGCTTGGTACTGGGACAAGAACAGGCCTGAAGACCAGTGGAATAGAACTGAGGAACCAGATATTAAACCACAGACCTATGGCCATCTAATCTTTGACAAGGGAGCCAAAAAATAGAATGGAAGAAAGACAGCCTCTTCAACAAATGGTGCTGGCAGAACTGGTTAAGCACCTGCAGAAAACTAAAGTTGGATCCTTCTTTGTCACCTTGCACTAGAATTAACTCCAAGTGGATCAAAGACCTTGAGGTAAAAGAAGATACACTGAAAACTTTACAAGAAGGAATAGGAGATACACTAGGCACAGGTCGAAACTTTCTCAATAAGGACCAAGAATCACAACAAATCAGAGAAAGGCTGGATAAGTGGGACTGCATTGAACTGCAGAGCTTTTGTATGGCAAAGGACATAGCTAGTAAATTAATTAGGAAGCCTACAGAGTGGGAGAAGATCTTCACCAACCATACAACAGACAAAGGCCCTCATATCTAAAATATATCAACAACTCAAAACATTGAATCAATCCAAAACTAATCTCCAAAGTAACAATCATCCCATTAAAAGATGGGCCAAAGACTTAAAGAGAGTCTTCTCTGAAGAAGAAACAAAAATGGCCTATAGACACATGAAGAAATGCTCAACATCTCTGGTCATAAAAGAAATGCAAATCAAAACAACTGTAAAATTCCACCTCACTCCAGTTAGAATGGCCAGAATCAAGAAATCTAATAACAACAGATGCTGGAGGGGATGTGGCCAGGAGGGATCACTACTACACTGTTGGTGGGAGTTCAAACTCGTTCAATCACTATGGAAAGCAGTATGGCAGTTTCTCAAAAGACTAAACATAGAGCTCCCCTATGAACCAGCAATTCCACTACTAGGCATTTACCCAATTGTCCAGAAACAAGGACATACTAAATCCACTAGCACAACGATGTTCATTGCAGCACTATTTACCATAGCAAAGATATGGAACCAACCCAGATGTCCCTCAGTTGATGAGTGGTTCAACAAGATGTGATATTTGTACACAGTGGAATTCTATGCGGCTCTCAGAAATAATGACATTGCCCCATTTGTTAGGAAATGGAAAGACTTAGAAAAAATCATATTAAGTGAACTAAGCCAAACTCAAAGGAACATAGGTTCAGTGGTTTCCCTTATTTGTCATAATCAGTAGAAACCTTGGGCTCTCCTAGCAGATTTGCAATAGAGCAAAACCTAGATACATAAGACCATATAGTATGACACTAAATGCAAGACCTCTAGGATATTGAAACAAAAGCCATATAATGAGTGATTGTTGTCCTTAATGTACTATGTTATCTCTCATCTCTATTGCTGTCCCTTGGTTATCTTATATTGTTACAATATCTCACTTTGTTATCTGATATATTGGATATATTTGCATTTGGTTATTTGAAATTGGATAGGGAAGGAGGGAAAACAAGATGAGGGATGGGGGTGGGGGGAAGGTCAATGGGGACCAAGACATGAGAAATGGTATCAATGTATGTGAATTAATGTACCTCCTATCTGGCAAATATAATGTAACCCTTCTATAAATTACAATAAAAATATATGAAAACAATTTGAATTGTAGCTAAAATTCAAGTGAATTATTATTAAATTTCAGCTTCTTCATACCTTTGTTCTGACTTTCATGTGAATATGAAAGAAAACAAACATGAAGAACATGAAGAAAACAAATAGATAATACCTCAAGAAATATTTGCAGTGCTGTTTAAAGAGTGTCTAAAATAAAACCAACACATATAGAACTTTCAGTAGGCACCTGAGTTGCTCACACTGTTGGAACTCAAGAACTGAAAGTTCAAATGGCATTCTGAGCACAGGCTGATTATTTGAAAGAAGCAATTTGATCTTGGGTTATTTTGGGTCTCAAATCAACAGCTCAGAGTCATCTGGGCACTGGCAACTTCAGTAGTTTGCTATTCTGTAACAGACTGACCTGTTTGATTTATTTGGCAATGTAGACTCACCTTCTTATTATTTCTCTGAAGTGGCTGGTTTTCTCAGAGAGAAAATGCTGTCATGAGTGGGCAATAGATGTAGGCAGTAAAATTATACACAGTCTGAATCAGTAAGATCTTGATAAGTAACATCTAGCATCTTTTCAAGTTTATGTATAAACCTTTCAAATACATTTGCATTTTCAGGCAGGGCATGATATAGTACGTGTTTCTAATTCCCGCAAGTAAGAGGCAGAGGTAGGAGAATTCATAATGAAAACTTGTCATAAACAAAATTAAATTAAACAAAATCAAAATGACAACAAAAAATCCATTTACATTCACAACAAAATTACTTGTTTATTAGTATTTGTTTGAGATGCCTATCATCAAGAAATAAATAAGTAAAACAATTTAAAATAAGTAAAAATTAGTAAATGATTTATAATTTATAAAATATCTAAAATAAATGTATTTGTATTGGAATGTATGTTCAGTTGCACAGTAGAAAATGATTCTATAACTTCACATATTTATGCTATTCAAACCTTTTCATTTCAATGCATATATAAATAGTCTTAATGTGCAGAAGATGGATTTCAATTGCATATGTATCTATTCAGAAAATAGGTATAGATTGTTAAAAGAAAGAATTACCTTCTTGTGCTCATAAATTCTTAGATCTTTTCATAGTGCCATACTGTTTCTTGAAATTGAAATGTGAATATTTCTTGAAGCATAAACAATGCATTTGGGGAAACTGAAAACATGTTCCAAGAACAATAAATGCAATTATTTTCATAAGATTTAAAATTTTGATCTTATCATGTGATTAATTCTGCATTCTCAAATAGAAATCTATTTAACAACCATCATCTTTGTTGTGGTTGCTTCACTTTATTACATTTTACAATTAAATTTACTGTGATAACCCATTATAAAGAGGATTTCTGGAATAGCCATGAAGCCAGAAAATGCACTGCAAACTATTTTTTTTAAAAAAAGGGTTGGTTCTTTTCTCTATGGTAATGATCCTCTAACCTGAAATTAGAAGCAAAACATATAATAATGGAAAATACAGTGAGTTAAGGGATTATAATATTTTGGTAGTATTAAACTAAACTGAAGTTTACATTAAAAGAAAAGAAAATTCCTGGAAAATTGGAAGATCACAAGGGAGCAAAGTGTGCAGTTAAAAGGGGAAGTAGATGGCAATGGAAAGAAAACACTAGAAGCTGTAATCTTGAGTGGAAGACAGGAGATGATCAGACAGGAGAAAGGCACAAGTATTTCAATTATTGAAATAATTTCCTTAATGCCAGGCCTATAATCTAGCTATGCCATGCTTTTTGACTTGCTCTTGGAAGTTTGCTTTCCTTCCATTTTTCCCTTCCTACATGTTCTCAAATGTTCTTTCTTAGAGTTCGGTCCAGGCAAATTTCTCAGACTGTCTCAATCCCTGGGTTGAAAGAATGGACCAACCCTTATCATCAACCTTCTCCTGCTCCATGCAAATGAAGTACTGTGCTCTAGAAAAAGTTATCTCCCTATATCTCCTCTCTGACAAGAAAATTAGTGAGATGAATATAAAATCCAACATGGCCCTCGCCATGCGCTTGTGAACCAGTTTCAATCAGGGCTGAGTAGAGAGCATGGCTCATGGTGCTGATTTTTGTAAGTACACCTCCCATGAAAGCTGAAGTGCTTGCATTGATGGGTTTAGTCTGCCCGGTCCTATCACCATTCACTTGAAAGAATGTTCTCAATCTTTACACGAAGTTTGAGTGGGTAGCCATAACTTTACTTTGGGTAAACATTTGTATATTATTATTGAAAGGCACATGTACAGCCTTCGAAAAGGAGATTTTTTTTTAAAAAGACAAAGGAAAACAAGAGCACGGCAGGGATAGAGAGAAAGGTAAGAATCTGTGCGTTAAAGCACGCCTCAACTATTGAAGTGTAGCCTGCAGAGCTGCGCGGGGAGAAAATGTGGCAGAGCCTTGACACGTGTCAGTGATGAGCCATGGGGAAATACACCAAACAGAAGTTCTGGAAATTGAGATTCTGCCGGGTTTGACCTGGTTTTGTTTACCTGATACTTCGACTAAACTTCCTGCAAGGTTAAAAGGAAAGCAGTAGAAAAAGAAGAGGTAATTTGATTATTTGAAATTGGATAGGGAAGGGGGAGAAAACAAAATGAGGGGTGGGGGTGGGGGGAGGGAAATGGGGACCAAGACATGTGAAAGGGTATCAATGCATGGGAATTAATGCACCATCTATCTGGCAAATATCATGTAACCCTTCTATTAATTACAATAAAAATATATGAAAAAAAGAAGAGGTAATTTATTTGTAACCCTGGCAATTTCTATATATCTCAGCTTTGAGCTAAGCAATGTATGTATATAAATTTGGGAACGTAATTTCTTACCTAAAATGACCACAGCTGGGTTGATGGATGATAGAAAAAAGAAGTATAGTGATCCAATAACAAAAGAAGGTAGGAAGGGAAAGAGATTTCTTTCCGTTTCTATTTCTGTTGAAATCAAGGTCTGGGCAGTATCTTTGAGCCTTCTTTTCTCAAGATGAGTGCTGGAGTGCTTGAATCACAGCATCACTTTTGCCCAAGCAAGCTTTGAATCGTGACCCTCAGACGTCTGTCTCCTCAGTATCTAGGGTTACAGGTGTGAGCATTCATGCACAGCCCTTTTGTTTTCACTTTGGTTTTAGATTTTTCTTTTCTTTTTAAATTATTTTTAAGTAGTTGAATGAATGTGATACAATTCCATTAGTCAGGATATTAGTATAATGCTTCTGTTTTTTTTTTAATTTAAGCAGTGATATTCACTAGATATTATGTAGAAAATGAACCTCACAACTTGGAAAGGGAGTGAAAAAATGGAAGAAAATAAGGGAAGAAGAGGCAGTCTTCAAAAAGAAATGTACTCATTACCTGACTTACGTAGCTTCAAGCCAATCTGAACATCACCTTAACAGTAAAAAATTAAAAAAAAAACTTTAAAATAATAAAATGCTAAAATAGGCATTTCTTTATATTTTAATTATTTAAGAAGAGCCCATGGACAGCCTTTAGGATGCGTGGAAGATAATGGCATGGAGACACATTATCTCCCTGATATTCAGAAATTATCAATAAAATCATGGGCAAATCTATCACAGAGTTTCCTCTTTGTAAGTTGGAATATGAATATTGTTTACAGCTTGGCAAATGTGATGACTAAATAGAGGTAAGGCATATAATAAAACTAAGCTAGCTTTGCTTTCAGGTCAGTGTGTGTGTACACATGCATGTGCATGTGTATAGCTAAATAAGATGTTTAAATTGGAAAGCAAGCTAAACTAGAATTCATGTCACCTCTTCAAGGAAAGAATGCATGAAGTGTGAGGATGCAGGTGGACTGGATGCGACAGAGGTAAGGAGATTAGTACAGGAGACCAAGACTGTCTGGATGCAAACTATAGAGATAGGCTGGTATGCAATTATTGGATTTGAAGAGATCAAACAGTAATCAAGAAATCCCAGGGGCGGGGGAGGCTGGTTGTGTAATGGAGGTGATATAAAGTTAATAGTTATATATTAGGAGGGGATGAATCTAACAATCTGAGAAAGAAATGGATTATTCTGTTCATTAAAAAGATGGGTTAGAGAGAATGAATTGCTCTGGGGTTTAGGGGTAGAAATGAAGTCTAAGATGGAGAAATGCATCAAGGTGCAGGAGTATGGGCTGTTACTACACCATGGACTGGGTTGCCCAATGCTGTCACTGTGAGTCAAGCCAAGAAAGTAAATTAAAATTGTATCAGTTAATCACATTAACTGGATTGTACAGCAAAGCTTGTATATATGTTCCAGACACATACTGAAAGCTGAAAAGATGAAGCCTATGCTGAGAGGCTTTTAAAGAAGTAGGATAAGGATAAAAGCCCCTTAAAGAAAAGAAAATGCTTATAAGAATCACAAAAATCACTCATGGGTATTATAAATAAGATAAGAAAGAATTCTGAGAAGGGTGGTGGTGAGACAGTCAGACAATTTGTTCCTCACTGTGTGTCAGTCTCCTTGAGCATACTTGTGAAAGGAGGAAAATGGAAGATACCTTATTTCTATGCCAAAGATCATTTTTATGAACAGAGGTCTTCTCATTCCTAAAAGCATGCTTAGGTTACAGTAAATAATTGAATAAATGGGCAAGTTTAAAACTCAAGATAATGCTCTATTTTTAGGGAACTAGAGAAACAAAGAAAGAAAGTGGTTGCAGGCTTCTTGCTTCTGTTCTGTATGACTATGAACACGGAAAGAAAAACACAAGGCATGTCAAGGCAATGAAAAAATGGAAAATGCGGTATTTAGAAATGGCAGTCATAGTCAGGAACAGTGGCTCACACCTGTAATCCTAGCAACTCAAGAGGTTGAGAACTGAGGACTGTGGTTCAAAGCTAGCCCGGGCACCAAAGATCATGAGACTCTCATCTTCAAATAACCATAATAAAACCAGAAGTGACACTTTGGTTCAAAGGACAGGGAGATATACTTGAGCTTAAGAGCTCAGGGACAATATACAGGCCCAGAATTCAAGCCCCAGGACAAAATAAATGGCAGTCATAGCTCTACACCATTCATTTTTAAAGTATGCAATGAGATCTTTGGGAGCTCTACAAAATTTCTAAGGGGAAACCTAGAGTCAAATATATCTTCACAAGGTTTTCTGAGATGATGTTACTTCCTGGGTCACCTGTTTATTTGTACAGATGATGCTAAAGCAATCCTGGGTGAAATATTTGGGGCCTTAGTATTAATCTAGACAGTGTCATTGGAATTAACTAATTAACGATCAACAACTGCATATTCTCTTTAAGTAGACAGATGAAGGACTCTTGATAAACAGATGGATAGATAAATGGATAGATGAATATATGCATGATGGGTAGATGATAAAAGATTGACAGATGACAGATAAGAAAGTGCATAGTATCCTTGACTTTTGAACTTCCATAGAGCATCGTTTATTGGTACTCTAGCTATGCTGTTTTCTCTGTGATGACCTCACTTTTTATCTTTTGTGGTCCAAATATAATGTTGCTCTTAAATCATAGAAATCACATAGGGATAAGAAAAGATATTGGTGGTCTGTAATAGGACACTTACCACTAAAGAATGCTGCTATTTAATGATCTCCAAAGAGACTGGGATATATCACAATAATGAATTTACAGACATAACTTTGTACAGCCTATTTTCAAAAAGGAAGAAAGCAGACATGGTATTTAGTGATTATCTGTATTTTTTTCTATGAGTTTTGCAAAGTTGCATACACTGCAACTTGATAGTAACTCTTCTAGAAGTATTTCATTAATGCCAACTAAAGAACTTTATTCATTTTACTACCACCTGCCTATTTGCACTTTGCCATTTTCGTCACAGTCTTTAACAGGTATAAAGGGAAGAAGATAAAAAGAAAATAAAATTAAAGATGACACAACAATGTATTCACTCAAGAGGAGAACTCACAGCTGTTGCAATTGCTGAAGGAAATATCAGAAGCAATAAATACAAATATATGTGTGTGCCTGACTGCCATGTTATGTAAGAGATAAGGTAGGAAAATGAAGTGAGAAATATAAATGTTTCCCCTTGGGCTATAACCTTCCCAGACGTACTTGTCCTTCAATACTATGGAGGAAATCTTTCAGAAATTGGGTATTTACAAGAAGCCTACTTTAATGTTGCACCTGTCAGTGTGGAAAAGGAATACATCTGGAAAGTTGTACTTTGATATCCAACACTAATTAATATTTAGATGCTTGTAAATGCATTCACATTTAAATATGTAGTAAGCTATAAAGAGAACTAGAAATGAAACCATCTAATAATATCAATTTCATATTAAGAGACCTAAATAGATCATCAAATGAACTGGCAGATCCTACTTCTGAATGTGTAAAATTATAACTGTAGAAAGATGGCACAGGTCATTTTCTATCCATTATGCTTGAAAAAATGCATGTGTCTTTTGCACAAAGGACACATATTTGGTAGCATTTATAAGTGTACAACTTTACATATTTTGATAAACAGGTAAGTACATATTTGACAAGAAAATTCCAGTTGGCTTTAACTAAGTAAATTTTACCTGACAGTTCCAGTGGAAGAAAAATCTTGCAATTAATTTGTTCTATTATGTGGGAAAAGCAATTATTAAGGGAAGGTAGATTAATGAAGGGAAGTGTTGCGAGGAAGATTACAAACTGTCCCTGAGTCAAGTGGTATATGTTATACATATCCTAAATTCTACGTGACTAGACACAGCACAGTTTAATAGGAAGCTAGTGGTCCAGTGTTCAGTTCCCTTTTGGAAGGTTTATTAAAGGGAGAGGAAATTCTAAGCCTTCCAGTAAATAGAAATAATCCATTTAGGTTACCCATAGAGAGAAATACCTTGCCAAGAGAAACTCAAAATACAATTTTATTTTTCAGATATGGGAATTTTACAACTTTATTGTTAGATTAAAACCAAGAGGATTTAAAACATATTTTAATTAGTACTTTGATTTAACATGAAAAATAATCATTTGATTCGCCCTGGGACAGATAATAATGATAGGTGGAGCTGGGTATGACTATACTGTTTAATTTTACTTTGTAGGGAAAGGAAATGAAGCTAGTCAACAATGCTGTTTAGGACAGGTGTTACACACACACACACACACACACACACACACACACACACACAAACACCCTAAGAAGAAAGGATTACGCATTTTCTCATACCCTCTATCAAAGTATTTATTTTGCTTCCTGTACCAATTTTGAAGACATCTAAGTGACGAGGCTTTACGGTACTTAACATTGAGGTTGGATGATAGGAGGATTTATGCCCAAATGTTGCACTGAATAAAGTAAGATTGGTGTATATCACAGATCACGATAAGACAGACAGCTGGGACCCACTCAAGACTAGCTGATCAATATGTATGAAAAGGCAGCTAGGGACCTGAATTTTTCACAAACAACTTGGTTATGATTTACATCCTAAAACCTGCAAAATGTATTTTTCCAAATGGTGTTTGTGTTAATTTAAAAGATCATGTATGTTTACAGGGAATACAAGATTGTTATTAATATAAAAGGGTGGTACTCACCACAAAAAGTGAAGTCTAACCAGCTAAGCATATTTTCAACCACTACTTTTCTCTTACCCTACCAGGTATTCAGCAATCCCAGCATTCCAAAAGATAAATCTGTGGATTTGAGGTAACAGCATCTTATAATAACTGAATATCCAAACTCTATTTCCATGATTTGTCTGTTTCATCCAGTCATCTAGGAAAGGGAGGGAGCTATTAATTTCGAATGTTTTAAACATCTTATTACCAAAAGCTTGTGGCATGTTTAGCTTCCTGACTATGTCGCTGTCTTATCCCTGCTCACAACATTTTCATTAATATATTCCTACTTGTAACATTTTCATTCCAGTCTCTCAAAAAGTGGCATAAACAAATTTCAGTGCATTAAGGAAAATATTAAACTGTAACAACTAACAGAAAAATGTAAATCACAGTTACCTAAGGATTTCTTCGAGACTACAAATCTAATTCCCATTTATAAAGTGGATGTCAGCAGTTTATGTACGAAATAATATATCCTTTTTATATTTTGTGCCTTTAATTTAGCTTCACTTACATACAGTCAGAGCATTTATTTCCATCATGTTGCTCAAAGATTTGTAATTCTCTGAAATAGTTTTAAATGGTAAAATATCTCTCTTAAGGTTTCAAATGAATTCAAATGTTAGGTGATTCATTTGTGGAACCACAGATTTAACCACAATCCTATTGATAATGGCCAAAGAATGAAACTACATTGTTTCTGAGCTGCATGTATATGAAGTGTGTGCGTGTGGGGGGGTGTGCATGTACTTTGTTATAATCAATGTTCTATCTTACACAACTATGGACCTTTACATACTATCTGTCAGATTACCAGCCCCCTGTCACCCAATAGTCTCTAATTCTGATATATCCTGTTTCCTCTTTTGTCTGCCAATATAGGAAGAAGAAAAGACTAGTTCCTTTATTCTTTTTTTTGTTTCTTTTTAAATAATTTTTATTGTGATTAATAGAAGGGATACATTATATTCACCAGATAGAAGATGCATAACTTCACAAACATTGATACCCTTTCTCATGACATGGTCCCCATTTCCCTCCCACCCTCCCCCGGCTTATCTTGATTTCCCCCTTCCCTATCCAATTTCAAATAACCAATTAAGCACATAAAAATATATCAGATAACAAGGTGAAAAATTGTAACAATATGAGATAATCAAGGGATGGCAAAAGAGATGAGCGATAACATAGTACATTAGGGAGAGCATCAAAACATAGATTATAAAAGAACTAAAGTCTCTACACAACAACATGAACTTGTGTTTATCAAATCTGTAAACCAAACTAAGCTACCTCATTAAAATTATTAAAACATCAAACAACAGCCCTTCTGTAAGCATCAAGAAATGTTAAAACCATATAGACACTTGAAGGACTCTGCTGCAGCATTCTCAGACACAACTCATGGAGAAGAGCTGGGTAAGCTAAGCTATCACATCAATCAGTGGAGGAGAAATTGCATATCAAATGTTTTGTGTCTGCTGTTAATATGGTTCCCATAGCACTCACAGCAGGTCTCGTCTTAGTGGCTTAAAAGTTTTGTAGCAATTCAGAAAGGTGATGAGAGAGAAGACAGGGGTAACCTGGTGTTGTGGAAGAAACCCAAAACAGAAATACAGGGGAACTGTTTGTGTTTTCCACATGAAAATAGGCAAGGCACCATGCTATCTTATGCCCCAGAAAACACTGACACACATGACATTTCTCTAGGCTACAATAGCATCTTTAGAGTTTTCCTGATATTATATTTCCTTAAAAATGTACATGGAAAGTTGTCTAGCATTTGTATCTGAGAATACAGCATGGATAGTGATCAAATATTGAAGTAAACATTTGTTAGTTGGATACTTTTCCTCTTAAGTCTTCTGACTGGTACTGAGGTTTGAACTTAGGACCCAGCTAGTGTGTTAGCAAGGCAGTCCTTCTGGCATTTGAAAAAAAAAACTTTCTGGGTTTTTTTTGTTTGTTTTCTTTTCTGTTTTGGAGATAGGATGTTGTATTTGTCTCCTTATCCAGCCTGGAATCCATCTCCTGTTCATGCATTTTCACTGTCAGGTTGGATGACTGGTACATACTATTTTGCTCAGGGTTTTCTTGGTTTACATAAAGATCTCATGAATATTTTCTCAAAGTGTCTTGAGCCAACATGTTTCTGGCCCCTATTTCCCAGTCACATGAATCATTGTACCTGGTTTTCAAATGGATTCTTAACTTTCACCATTGTATGTGTTCCTACTGGGGATTCTTTGTTTTTACTGAAAACTCAGAATACCAAGTATTCCATGAGAACATGAATCTAAAGAATGAATTATCTTGAGTAGAATATTATCATAAAGAAGATACCTCAGACTTGTAAAAACACACATTACTTCCATCTGGTAAATGGTAACTATTAAAATATTCATAAATATCACATTTGAATTCACATGCCACACATGGTGGTGTTATTGAATGTTCATGTATTCCAATTAAAGGCTATTATGTATTGTGTAAAAGTCTGTGTATCTAAGAGAAAAAAATAAACGATTCCCTTAATGTCTCCACAGGGATCATTTTTCATCCTGCTGTGTAAGTAATGTAAATATAACATCAAGGGCAGTAAAACATCACATCTTATTCAAGTTTGTTTCTACTTTATTTCAATAATAGAACACATTGTTGCTAGACCGAATCAGCCTCATGAGTGGTGATCTTGATCCTTTTGAATAAAACTTCTTTCAATTGAATGATTACGTGCATACTAAGTTGCTTTCTTAGAAACAAAATTCATATTGAACCAAAAATACATTAAACAAAGACTCTAATTCACTATCTGGCTTACACTGGTATGCCAACTAGATCACTGTTAATTTATAGTAGCAAGCATATTTGCATGCAGTTAAATACGTGGTTAGAAAAAATGGGTCTCCATGCAAATTCAAGGGACTTTTCTACAGCAAAGCATTCTGGTTAATTATGCTACCACCCTTCTTAAACTTCTGTGTATGAAAGAGATGTGAAAATATCTTTGGCTATTTCTGACCACCAAAGAAAAAATTCTAAGGTGCCTGAAAACTTCTATTTTTAGTTTTTCTTCCACAGTCAGAAAATAAAATTGAAAATGTTTAAAGTATTTCACCTGCTGGGTACCAACTCAGGATCGAGTCAAGACCAAAATCAAATGCTGGAAAGTTTTCTCTAACAATTTTTAAGGCATTCTGCCCTTCCCTGCCTCGAGCACTGCACCTTTGAAGCTCTCCTTTTGAAGAATGGGATCCTCTTTTCTTTCCCCACACGTTAGAGTACTACACTGTGTTTCCCTTACCGTGGGACTAGATAGCATATCCTTATTGTATCAAGTATTTGACTGTATCAATAAAGGCATTTACACGGTCCCTTTTACGTTAATAGTTTAGGCTTGTTCATCTTTAGGATTATTAACTGGGTCCATCTTTTTCCCTTACCTACAATGTCTCTTGGCCATTCAACATCAAAATCCTTCTATTTGAGAAGCTTGCCTCTGTACACTTCATTAACACAAGAATAGACTTATCACTGTGCATTATGGGAATATGGTAGTTATCGCTTGTTTATTCACAGCTGTATTTCACAGCTGCTATTTGGCACATGGCGCTTCAGTGATTCTCAAAGTTCGGAATAAGAGTGTCTAGAATCATTTAAACTCATGCAGGTTCCTACAGGAGGTCAAAATCATTTCTGTAATAATACAAAGATGTTATTTGCTGCCCTCACTCTCATTTTCTCCTAACTGTTTAATGGAATACTGCCAAAGTCTGAAGGACCATCGGCTTTTGATGCCTAATGGAATGTTTGCTTATGTATTTCTCAATTTAAAATTTTTCTCAGCTTTAATTTCCAGTAGAGCAAAAATCAATAGATATACTTCACACAAACCGTGGCTGGAATTTTCTATTAAGGACAAGATAATAAATAGTTAAAGGTTGGCAGGATGTATGATCCCAGTCAGAATCCCAAACTCTACCATTACATCGAGAAAACAATAATACATGATACAAAATTACATGCACAGCTGTGATACAGAAAGATTTTACTTATGAACCATAATTTTGGTTATATATTCCTTTCAAGGCATACTTTGCCAATATCTGATATAAATAAAAATGTCTTACAAGGTCTTTATCTACAGATAGACAGATCGATACATACATACATATATAGATACATACGTACATAAATGAGATATCTAGTTATAGCTCACTGATAGCTGTCTAAATTTAGTTTTATAATGTGACTTTTGCTATTAGTCTATTCATGAAAAATACTATCTTTCATCTTCCTGTATTTGTTTTTATGCTTTGAGATTCTCTCTTTACTTGTTAGATTGGTATCTAGATGAATCCATGTTATGATTTTTTATTGTGTTTACAGTTATGATTCTTAAACTTTTTTTCTTCTGATGGCAGTAAACTTTGCTTTTTAAGGAGCACTACCTTATATTTTCTAAAGAAATTCCTAGGATTATTATAATAAACTGTGGGAAGAATAAAGGTGTGTCAGCTTCTAGCACCCAGAAGTTACTCAACCATTCTAACTGAATTGAGAAAAGAGAGTCTTATTGTATATTTCCAGTGCAAATTAACAGGGTGGAAAAAATATATATGTATGTATATGCGTGTGTGTGTGTATACACATATAAAATGTAGACAATTATCTATTATTATAGTACCAAATGGTAACAGTTGAGGATTTTTCACAATATAACTCATTTGAATTATTTCTGTCCTTGGGAAAATTCTAAAATTAAAACTAAATTCTAAAACTAATATAGCCAAATTCTAAAACTAATTAGAATTCATTTTATATATTAATCCTTTCAGGACAAAGGACGAACTAATGCAATGAAGATACTTGGTATTATGTTGCAAATGAATTATAACTAAAAGGGAGAGCAGGAAGGGGTAGGGGCAATAAAAATGTTTAAAAAGAAATATGCTCATTGTCTTACTTTTGTAACTATAAACCCTCGGTTCATCACCTTTACAATAAAAAAATGAAAAGCAACTTTTCCTTCATTTGTTATTTTCAGTCTATAAGTTTAGTTTCATTTAACTTATTTATATATTTGAGATACTGAAAACGAACACTTAAAGTCTTAACCTTTATATTATATGTGTAATACATAGGATTAATACCATTCTTCTTAGGATGAATTAATTGTCCTTCCAGTGCTACTTTATGTACTAAGTCATAAGTTATCTCAGCAGTGTTATAATAAAGATGACAATTAGTAGGTTTGTTTTATGGATGAGGAGAATGAGTGTTATGCCTGTTAATTTGCTCAAGGTCATCAAAGTACGACATAGAGAAAAGCAACAATTTTATCCCCTTTTCTCATTTGCTTCCTTTTATTTTTGAACCAGATCTTTAGCACTTAGCTAGCATTTTCTATGCATTGTAAGTTACCTTTCCAACCCCACTGTTATATATGAGGGGTTTCAGACCATTTATTGGTTATTTGGCAACTATCCCTCTGGCTGTGTATGAAGCACAGTTTACTTGTTTTTCTAAAATCATTCACAATGTTTTCCTTTTGTGGGTAAATTTCTATTGCTTTCATATGGTGATGTTAAATGTTACAGTGACTTTATGATGATGTTTACTTTGTATGTGCTCATGGTTGCATGAAAGTGCAAGTTAAATCTGCATGTAAGCAAAAGATATAAAATGATCCCATAAGAAACAGACTTTTGGACATGCAATGTGTACTGTTTATATATATATATATATATAACTAGAGAAAAAGAATAAAAAAGCTTCTTTATTAATATTAATTGGATAAGGGTGATATCATGCTTAGATGGAGTTTAAAAGAGGACAATTACATGTATGCATTTGTTTTGTTTGTGGACATAAACCAACAAATGTAATTATTAAACAATTGTGGCCAAGGTTCCGACAAATCTACTTTAATGAACACATAAAAAAACATAATTAGCACTTGGTTTTTCTTTTTCTTTTCTTTTTTTTTTTTTGGTCGTGGGACTTGAACTCTGGGCTGCGTGCTGTCCCTGAGCACTTCAGTTCAAGGTTACGGACCTGCCCTTGAGCCACAGCACCACTTCCCATAGTCAGCACTCTTATCTAGTGATCGCATGCAAACACAGCTCATAAAATTCTAGTGAAAGAAATGCTGTGAATTAGTAATGAATTCCTTGCAAAATTTACAAAATTTGAACATAAGAAACTTTGGCAACAAAATGAAAGTGGACACTGTAATTGGAAAATTACATTAGTCCCTTTTAAATTGAATTTTGATTTTAGCAGCTTAACTGGGCTTTATTTAAGAAAGAGTTCTTCATCAGTATCTCAAATATCAAACGGGGAGACACATTCTGCCAGGCCTCATGGGTAGAGACTCAAGGTCAGCAATCTCTGCTTTAAACTCTGGAATGTGAACACAGATTTATAATTCCTGAATATCTGATAATCTGATGACATGGAAAAATATTTTTAGAAAGTATCCCTTTCCAGTGTTTACAAACAAAACTGGCTACTTCAGCTAGAGATTTGTACCAAATAAATCACATTTCTAGATGTGTAACAAGAAAGGCAAACTGTCAGCAATATTCTAAGCCTTATGTTACTATTTTGTAATACAAGGTAACTGAATTGAAAATGTTGATAGCCATCTAATCAGATCTCATCAACTCAACCACTCTTACTTTTCATACTCCCGGAGCCCTGATGTTTCTGTGGTCTGCTTCATGGGTGTTTACAAAGCATCACTTGGACAATGTGTGCATGGCCTGTGATCAGTGTGGCTCTTACTTATACAGGAGGAAGATGTATCCTAACTCACTACAAGATCCACTATTGCCTGTCCTTTTGGGGAGGTTAAGGATCGAGGCTCGAAGCCAACCCAGGCTGCAAAGTGCATGAGACTTATCTCTGATTTGCCATCATAAAGACAAAAAATGAGGAGTGGCTCAAGTGGTAGCACAGTAGCACTGCGTGGAACAAAGATAAAGGGACAATGCCAGATCTTGTCTAAGCCCCAATGCAAATAAGCATTCCATCATCCACATCAGTTTATTTCTTATGTGAATGGAAGGCAATATAGTTAATTAGATCTGTTGAGGTCTTTTGCACAACTTTCCAAAATACTAAACTAAATAAAATTCATTCTCAAGACCATAGTTATGTATGGTAGTATGTTATAGTATGCAAGAGTAAATATTTCTTTCAAGGTTTTGTCATTCTTAGGGCTATATCAAGACAAATGGCACACAGTTCAATGAAGGAGAGAACCTGTAATGATAATGTAGTTAAGACATATAAATTCCATTCATCTGAAGAACACATTATGCTTAGGAAAACAAATCACAGCATAATTATTATTTTTTTTGCTAGATCTGGGGACTGACCTCAGGGCCTGAGGGCCCTGTCTGTGGGCTTTCCTCAAGGCAAGTGCTCTACCACTTGAGCCACAGCACCACTTCCAGCTTTTCTATGCATGTGGTACCAAGGAATCTAACCCAGGTCTTTGTGCATGCTACACAAGCACTCTACCCCTAGACCAAACTCCCAGGCCCATAATTCTTGTAAGTATTCATGTACTATCAAAACTAGATGCTCTTTTGTACTTGTTCTTTATTATCAGGTATTGAAAATCTATAAGCTAATGCCAATCGGAAACAGTATTTAATTTAAACCAAAATTTATTTACTATAAAGTGGACATATACAAAAAAAACTTTAAAAATTACCCAGCATCAGCTTCAAATATCATCATATATATACATATATAATTATATTTGTTCTTGATACCTACTCTATAATATTTATAGCTTCTTTACTTAGTAGTCATATTTTCCACAATGGAAAATGTTTCTAAGTAGTAAGAATTGCTACTAATTAAAAGTATTCCAAATACTAATCATTTTATGCCTTTCAGCTTATTTCAGTCTTTGAGAGATAAAACAAGATTAAGATAAACATAGTTACTGACCAAAGCATGTAGAATTTTGTCCTACAGATTTGATTTCCTATTCTTTGTTTTAAACCCTATGCATCGTTCAAAATATCCTGTGCTTGAGTTCTTTACTCAAGTTCAAGGTTCTCGACACTGGCAGCACATGAGCAGTCTCAAAGAGCTTGGAAATCCCTCCTTCAGGTCCCAAGTGCAGAGATTGAGATTCAAATAATCAGTAATGATGGCTGGGCATATTTACAATCTCCCTTGGGTGATTCAGACACATAAGCAAAACTGAAAATCCCAGATTTAGGCCAAAATGTTCAAATTCTGGCTATTTCTTGAACAGCAATATGCTCTCCTCTTAATCTTTGCTGATGCTGCAGAGGTATAATTGCCTGGCAATAAAAGCAAGGGCTTTAGTGTAAGGCAGAAATAAATGATTTGAGTTAATATTCACTAGCCAGATAGCACAGAAAATAACTATTAAGAGCAAGACTTCTTCCATCTATATTCCCACACAAATTAGAAAGGTAAAAAAAATAAATAAATAAATAAATAAATAAAAGCTACCTTGCAGAATTCATGTGAAAAGATAAGATAATGCATGCATATAAAGTTATGGCAACTGCCATGGAGCTGTAGCTTTAGGACACTTGTGTAAAAATTTGATTTCAAACATGCTTCAGTTGCCCAGCAAACTTGTGCAAATAGTTAAGCAGAGGAAAAGAGAAAGTGACTCTGACTTCTCTCAGCTTTGCCATCCCTCACATCCAAATGAGACCTAAAGACACAATGAAGGGATGTGGGGAAGGGGCTGTTTGGTTCTGGGAGAGGCTGGAGAAGCCAAGGGAACAGTGTCTCATCAGGTTAATGTGAAAAATTTCCTCTGACTTCTGCATCTATTTGTCACATGCCCAGATCCTTGAAGCTAAATCAAGCTTCATGCTAATTAAATATCTAATAATTTTGTTAGCAGGATCATTTGCAACTGATCCATCAAATCACACTGTTAATTGCCCACTAGAATAGACAGAATATCTCTTATTAAGAAGAGCCTCCTCTCCTTTCTCACTCTACTTTCACATGTCAAAAGCCCATCTCAACCTTGTAACACCCATCTAAAATGCTATTTTCCTTTTGAAATGGCTCTGAATGCACAGGTAATAGAGGGCTAATGGCATTTCTGGTCTGAATATGGATATGGAATTAATATTTGAATTCTTTGAATTCATCAGCTAACTGTAGGTCTGTATAGAAGGTAGGATGCATAATAGCAACTTACTCATTAACCCACATATAATCTATTGAATACTAACTTCACACCAAGCAAGGGGCTAAGATAACCTGCTTTCCTTTCTCTTTATTACTTTATAGTCAAATGTGATTTCAGATCAAAAGATCACTCTGAAATCTGCTATGAAACCTGAGTAATAGAAATAGGTGTGAAGCAGGACAATTATCAATGTCTTGGGAAAACTTTTTACCCAAATGCATATACTAGTGGTCAGTTTTATGTCAACAATTTGATAGTCTGGTATTAAAGTATAAAAGATACCCTTGTCCTGCCTAGAGTGTTTATAATTCTGCGATCTTGGGCACAAAATAGTACAACTCTACATTTATTTCATTATTGAATTGTCATAAGATAGATTTAGTAAACAAGTAAAGACTTTGGCACGGTAACTGATATAGCAGCTAACAAATTAGTAATTTTGATTCAAGTAAATTCACCACTATTATAATGGCCTTAGTGAACAAATACTGGGTTTGCAGGAATATGGAAGCATGAAAAAAATCATAGGAATTTCAAAGACTGTTTAGTAATTTACCAGAATTGAACATTAGATATATATGAGAGATGGAGTTTAATGGGTAGTTGAGAACTGGAACTGAAGGACAATCGAAGTCATCCTAAAAGTATGAGTATTATTCTGAGTATTGTTCACAAGGTGTTGATGAGACTGAAAGAATGGCATTCAAGTTTTATGTAGAGGAGTAAAATTGTGCTATTATCATTCTTTAAAACCATAATATAGGCAACAGAAGAAAGGAAAATGATTAGAATTAAAAGGGAGCCAAAGAGGTGCCCCTGTTAATATTTAGAGATTAAGAAAGTTGAATGAGACAAGGGATAAGGAAAATGCATTGCTGATTTTACAGAAGCAGATTCAGCACAACTCAGTGGTGAATTTCAAGGTGAATTGTGGGCAGATGTATCACTCATGGTGACTTCTGGGTTTTTGAATTAAATAACTATATTCATGTACAGAAATTATTGAAGATGATTAAGAAGTAGCTATATTTCTTAGGGAAAAATAGATACAGTATGAAGGTACAGAAAAACACACAGGCAATGACATGCATGAGAAAATGTACATTTGAGCTAAAGATATTGATTCAAGTGGCTGAAACATTTTACTACTATTTGGTAACTCATCTTTGGGAGAGATTTAAATCATTTTAAATTTTAACATGCTAAATACTCATAGGTAAACACTCCTTTATTTTAAAAGAAATTTTAATACATGCTGGTATTTATTTTGTCTCTCTGTTCATGACACTCAGCATAAAAAATGCAAACCTGTAGATAAGGGAAGATGTCAGTATTTTTAGAAACTGTAAGGTTTTTAATATGTAGATGTAGAAGACAAGTATTGAGTAAAATGTATTTTTAAAAGATGACATTAATTTTAGGTATAATATGATTAAGACATCAGTCTACACATTAGTAGAATATTTTAGAGCATCCAAATACAAAAAATATGAAGAAATATCTTTGACCAAGTTTTATTGAGATTTTCAGAAAAAGTTTTGGGTAGCATGTTCCTGTCTAGGAAATGATGACCTGTTTTAACTAGCTGACATGAAGATGGTTTTTATCTTCTGGTTTTCCAAATTAAGTTTTTGCTAAATTTCAATGGGTTCCTTTGATCTGTTTTTGACACTGGCTACTGTTGTTACTCAGATATCCACTTTCTGATACAGATAGATGCACAAACATATTAAGCAAAATGGATGTATACTTTGATAGATTTAGTATCTTTGAAGCTGACAGATCTTTTTCGCATATAAATTGTCAAAAATTCAACTTACATTAATGAGAGTAAAATAAACAGGAGTGAGCACATTGAGATATTGGTGAAAATGCTACAAACTGTGTATATGCAGAATAACATATTTCAGTTATCTAAGATGCAAACAATTCTATTGTGCCTATTTTGTCAGATTCATGGGCATCCTTCATTTATTTGCTCTCCAATGGCTATTCAATGACTGTGATAAATATTTCTCTTAGCTTAACTTGCACGATATTTATCTCTGTCAACAGATGACATTAGGAGAATCCTCCTCCTCTTCCTCCCCTTCCTTCCTCCCCCCTCCTCCTTCTCTTCCTCCTCCTCCTTTTCCTTTTCCTCTTCCTCCTTCTCTTTCTTCTTCTGGGTTTTCTCTCAGAATTCTGAGGAATACATGTTCTCTAGTACTCAACTCCCACAACTAGGTAATACAGAGCAGGGAGGAGTTTCTTGGGACTCAGCTTCTAGTGATTTTACCATAATTTTCAAGTTGAGCACTTTCTTTTTTATATATACTTTTTATTGTAATTAATAGAAGGGTTACATTACATTCACCAGATAGAAGGTGCATTACTTCACAAACACTGATACCCTTTCTCATGTCTTGGTCCCCATTTCCCTTCCCCCACCCCCACCCCTCATCTTGTTTCCCCCCTTCCCTATCCTATTTCGAATAATCAAATAAACATATATACAATATATCAGATAATAAGGTGAAATACTGTAAACAATATGAGATAACCAAGGGACAGCAAAAGAGGTGAGAGATAACATAGTACATTAAGGACAACAGTCACTCATTGGATGGCCTTTGTTTCTATATCCTGGAGGTGCTTTAAGTTGAGTGCTTTCTATGAATAGTTTTGTCTGTGTCTAACATAGTACAACACAGGTGTGGTTGACTGGTAGAGATTTTCTCTCTGGTAGCACAGTGCCCTGTGAGCAGCAAGCCCCTTTACACACCTACATTGCAGAGGCCAGCTACAGGAGAGAGACCCTTTGGATTTTTCCCTTGGGTGACTTCATTGTCATACTGTGGGGAGACATTCTAACAAGTTCTGCTATCACAGCACTTTCAGCAATTGCTCTGCCACCCACAAATCCACAGTCAAGCCTTCCCAAATGAGGACAGTGTGTCAGGCCCGCACGAGATTTACCTGGGTGACAACCCTTCAGCTGCTTCTCCTGCCTACATTCCTCTTCCATGCTCTGCACTCTCTACAGTCCTCCCTTAAGAGTCTATAATCTAGTAATTATGTACATACGCTCCCTTGTTTAACTTACAGTGCAATTCCTCTCTTCTGCTAAATCTCTGACTACTAAAAACACCAAAAGTTAAATAAAAATGAATATAAGATTCAAGACTCAATAATATAAGACAAAAGCTGGTAGCTTAAGACTATCAGCATAACTACTTGGGAGGCAGAGAGGAGAGTTGCGGCTCAAAGGCTGCCCATGTAAAAGTTTATAAAACTCCATCTCAAGCAGGGGAGCCAGAACCTGTCACTGCAATTATTGAGGAAGCACAAAGGATGCATAGAGAGGGGCATGCCTGTCTATCCATCAGCAACAGGGAGAGGAAATCCAGACAGATGTGAGGATTATACCAGGCTGGCCCAGGGGAGACAGTGAAATCCTTCCTCAACAATAACCAAGGCAGGGGCTGGGAGTTTGGCCTACTGGTAAAGTGCTTGCCTAACATGCAGGAAGACCTGGGTTCGACTCCTCGATACCACATACAGAGCAAAAAGCTGGAAGGGGTGATGTGGCTCAAGTGGTAGAGCTCTAGACTCGAGGAAAGCCAGAGGACAGTGCTCAAGTCCTGAGTTCAGACCCCAGGACAGGCAAAAACAAGCTGGCGGGGGGAGGGAGGTCTCAAGTGGTAATGTACCTACCTACAAGTGTAAAGGCCTGAGTTCAATACCCATTACAACCAGAGACCCTAATATTAATAGTGTCAGTCACCGATACAAAGCATGTCTGCTCCATGTATTAATAGGAATAGCCAGGGCTTCAAAAGAAGATAAAAAGATCACCTAACTCTTTCATGGGCTTTGTATCCAAAATTTTAGGATACAGAGAACTTTTTAGATAAAGAACAACAGGGAATGCTTTGTGAACATGGCTTTAACAAGACCTAGGACTAGTGTAAAAGATTAATTAGCATAGAAATGTATAATAGGCTGGGCATGGTGGCTCTGTAATTCTAGCTATTCAGGAGGCTGAGATCTGAGGGTCAAGGTTCAAAGCCAGCGGAGGCACAAAAGGATCTGAGATTCTTATTTCCAATTAATCTGTAGAAAAAAAAACAATGGGAAGTGGGGCTGGGTTCAAGGGTAGGGCTGTAGCCTTGAGTTGAAGAGATCAGGGACAACACCCAGGTCCAGAGTTCAAACCCCATGGTCCTTCCCAAAAAAGACAACAAAGAAACAAACAAAAAAAACCCAAAATATATGATAGGTCTGTTACACAGAACCTTTCAATAGGTTGTCAAGATTTTATGCATGTCATATGCTGTGGTGTGTGTGTGTGTGTGTGTGTGTGTGTGTGTGTGTGTGTGTAAGAGAGAGAGAGAGAGAGAGAGAGAGAGAGAGAGAGAGAGAGAGAGAGAGAGAGAGAGAACAGTTTTGACCCAAGAGTGTGAATTTCCTTTAGAAACCCAATTATATATTAATTTATCTTAAAGCATGAGATACAAAACATTTCTGCCTACTTCTGAAACAAAAGCATATGCTCACATATTCTTTAAAAGTGTGTATTTATATCCATTCTAATGAATAACTATACAGTTACTTCTGCATAGATATAAATGTAGACTGAAACCAGAATCATGCCTAAGAGAATTTATCAAAGATGCCAGCAACTAAGAGAATTGTGTGACTATCAAGCTAAATACAGAAATTATGGGTGCTATAGACTACATATGACCCTCAGAATTCATCTACTCAAGTCTGATTTCCAACATGACAGTATTCAGAACTGGGGTCTGTTTTTTTATTTTCTTTTTAAAATATTTTTAAATTAAATGTATAGAGAGGTTACAGTTATATTAGCCAGATAGTAGGTGCATTACTTCTCTCACATTGATACCCCTTCTCATGTTTTTGTCACCATTTCCCTCCTCTACCCCCTCCCAATCACTTTGTTTTCCCTCCTTCCCTTTCCTATTTCAAATAAACAAATAAACATATATACAATATACCAGGTAACAAAGTCAGATACTGTAACAATATGAGATTAACCAAAGGGCAACAAAATAGAAGAGAAATAACATAGTACATTAACAACAGCAACCACACAGGTTAAAGCTCTTGTTTCCAGATCCTTTTCATTTAGCATCATTCTATATGATCTTATGTATCTAGGTTTTCCTCTATTGTATCATTGAGCCTATGCTCCTTTGGGTCTGGTTAACTTCACTTAATATGATTTTTTCCATCCCTTTCTTTCTTTCTTTCTTTCTTTCTTTCTTTCTTTCTTTCTTTCTTTCTTTCTTTCTTTCTTTCTTTCTTCTGTCTTCATCCCTTTCTCTCCCCTCCTTCTTCTTCTTTCCCTCTACTTTGCTCTCCCTTTCCATCTCCTTCTCCCCTCTCTCCCTCTCCCTCTTTGCCTCTTTCCCACTCTCTCTCTCTTTTCTTCCTCTCTCCCCCTCTCCCTCTCTCCGTCTCTTCCTCCCTCCCTCCTTCCCTTCCTTCCTTCCTTCCTTCCTTCCTTCCTTCCTTCCTTCCTTCCTTCCTTCCTTTCTCAATGATATCCTTTGGACAGACAGGATGGAATCAGTTTTCTTTAGCAAGGATGAGAATCATCACTAGATTCTGTAGGATGGGCTTTACAGCTTATATAAGTATTAAGAATAAATGTCAACTATTTCATATTTGGAAGAAGGGCCTTTAGAATCCCAATCTGTGGTAATTTGTTAATTGCAGACTGAAGTCGTGGACATAGGGTGAAAGTGGTGGTTGTAATTCTTTTGAACAATTTTCACATACATGTCCATATTATAATCACTAGCTAAAAGTTTAAGAATTATAAGGCATAAGCATTTGATTTTGCTAAAATCACAACAGAAAGCTAAAAGTACATGTACATATTTTAAAACAAAAGACGCAAACAGTACCTATCCTTAAGTTGCCATTGACTATTGTTGCTACTGAGATATTGAATGTAGCCATCGTATACAGAGTAAGCGCCTACAGGAATAGAGCTTATAGCTGAAGGTTATCAAGGTTGTTAGATGACATAAACTGGAAAGTCCGTGGGGGCTCAGATAATGCATTCTTTTTTATAGTTGTAAGTTGAGTGAGGCCAAACTGTCACACCTGTCAAACGGATGGCAACTTCAAGCAACGCCTTCCAGAAGCAGCAAATTAATTCCATGTCAACAAGCTATTGGGATGAATAGGAATGTCAAACACACCAGAAATATAGACACTTTTCTCTCTGGGGCTGCAAGATTATTTACAAAGACCTGTGTACCTGCCTGGTGTAAATCAAGTTCTCATTTGTCTCATCCTCGTGATCGTATCATCACAATATGATAAGGGAACAAAAATCATCCCATAAAATGCATCATGAAAATAAGATTTTGTGAAAAGCTTGTGATTGGTGCTTGAACATTTCATTTGAAATGACCCTGGAATACAAAAATTAAAATAGACATGGCTTCTTATAGCTTTATGTTTCTTTTTCCTCTCTTTTGTCATCTACCGTTGAATAAAAATGCCTTTCTGTGTTCCCAGGGATAACAGTTTTCATCATAAAAATCAAAACCAATTTTTACAAATTGAGAGCTTTGCTGTTTTTGATATCTGATTTGACAGACAATACTTTTTTGTTTAAAGATCATTTCATAATCTATCTTACATTGGCAAATCAGGGTGACTTATTTTTCAGCATCTGAACAGACATTCATTTCATTCATTGTTAAGGAATGATCATTTTTTTCTTAGATAAACAGTTGATATGCTGTCTGTTAAAAGACATAGGCATTTGAAACTCCGGCTATATTATCAGATACTTTACAAAATAATTTTCATTAAATTTCATTTGGAGGGACCAAGATTTTGGCCTAGCAGTTGCCTAGCATGCACGAAGATCTGGGTTTGATTCCTCCGTACCCCATACATAGAGAAAAAGCTAGAAGTGGTGCTGTGGCACTAGTGGTAGAGCACTAGCCTTGAGAAAGCCCATGGACAGTGCCCAGGCCTTGAGTTCAAGCCCCAGGACTGGTAAAAAAAAAAGTTCACCTGGAGTGAACTCAGATGTTCCAAGTTGAAGGCTTATTTTATCTTCAATATGTAACATATTAACATATTTTGTATGGTAAGTAACTGGAGTATAGTTGTCTACCATATGTATATTTAGAACATTAAAATCATTACTGATGTTATCTCAGAAATGCAGTAGAGTGGCAGTCTTAAATTGTAGATAAAGTCATATTCAAAATGCCATTGTTATTGTATGTAGTGATTCACTATGTTAAATTAGTTGTTTAACCCTAAAGATTTAATGAACATTTGTTCAGTAATATTTGCATTTGTAATTATCTCTTCTATTTAACTGAAAGATTTTATTCACAATAATTCATATTTGGTAACATACCATTATCTTACAAATTCTTATTACTCTGGTATTCAGTCATGGAAAAATCATACAGGTGAAATTTCCTAGATTTCTCTTGGACCTCAAGTTATCCTTCAGTTTCTTAGTTTCATAAATTTAATCTCATAAAAAGATGAAATAAAATTGTTTTTAATCTCCTACTTCCTCTTTCTAGGAGAAATTTATAGTCTGGCTACTGCCTTATATATATGTATATATATATGTATCTATATAATAACAAGATTAAAATCATTTGAAAATCTGGAATTTCAGAAATTTGTATAGGTTTGAACATATTCTGAGAGACAAGATGCATGCAAAGTATGGCTCTGTAAATGATTGCATGACTCCATCGAGGACACAGTAGAGAGAAAGATTCTGGATATGATTAATAGAAAGAAGATAAAGTAGTAGAGCACTTGCAAAAGAACTCCACATATGATCATGCAAGTCACTTTCTTAGTGATTTGTATTTCTGTTAAAAAAAAAGAATCTCTGGAATCAGGGACAATAGACAATGTCAAATGCATCCATTCCTTTCATTTAAAAATGTATGAATCAAAGATTGAGGCCAAGAGAAATGAAAAGACTTACCAAAAATACACAGCAATTTGGTAGAAAATTTATACAAAGCTTATCTGTGGTACTTACTGTCAATTTCATCATTTAGAAAGCAGGGATAATAATTAATAGTAGCTACGGCTAAAGTTAAACTTAAAATACCTTTGGTATATCATATATCCACAGAATATATTCACTACTCTTACTAATAGAATATAGATAAGAACAAATAGTCAAAGTCAAATACAATGAATTATTATTCCCACATATTTCTTCTTGCATATTAGCTACTCATCTAGAAAGTATAAAAAACAAACTTAATCAACGGTCTTAAATGCAGGTTTCAGCCTATTTACCCAAGTAGTCTTCAATCAGAACATTTTCCACAAGCTCTAGGTACTTCCCATTTTGCCTTTGCATTTACAAAATCGCAAAGCAGATCTACTGAACTACATGACCTTGCTACTTTTTAGTTCTCACATTATCAATTCTCCCTTTTAGTAAGACCTAGAGTATGGAGATTTATGGCTCCCTCATAGCAGAATATGAATCAAGGAAGCAATGTTGTATACCAATGAAAAATAGTTTATTAAAATTGATAGCTTAACTGTTGTCATTAGAACAATTACCATACATATAGCCACCTAACAATTTAATCTTTTCTCATTTATTTTATAACTAAGTCAGTCAACATTATCCTCTACAACATTTTCCTTCAAAGATCTGATCCCTGTATGTGGTATTCAATTCACACTCTCAGTACTTGCATCTCGTAATTTTAATCCTTAAGTCTGGCAGTTAGGGGTGTATGCAAAACTTATTAATGTATGTCTTCCAAACTAAGCTATTCTGAATAAACATTATGTGAAAAATATAATTAATGAGGTAGAGTGTTTTCTTATGATTTTTTAAAATTAACAGCATAATTAAACTTTCTGCAAGCAAAATCATTTAAGTCAAGAGGCATGAGCTGGACTGCAGAGACTACAGGCATGAATTATAGTAGCTTGAACCTCTCCTTTTGAATGAAACCTTATTTGGAAACAGATCCCCAGCAGAAGTTATTATCCAGTTAAGATGGGGTCACGAGGCTGGGCACATAACAAATATAACTGTCTCCCATCAAAGAGGAAAACTGGGGCCACAATACCCTTACCCCTTAACCCACTCTCACATAGGTGCACACCATCAAGGGAACCTGCAGGGACAGGAACAAGACACTCACGGTGACTGGAGACAAAGAATTCTGTGGGGCTGCCAAACAGGGGATGGCTTCTAGAAGTGGCATCAGACAAATAGCCTATCCGTAGACACTGGAAGGAAGATGGTCCCATAGCAACTTATTATCAGAATATTAGCCTCGAGATCAGTAAGAGAGTACAATCCTTGTTTTGCTTGGTCTCTTGGTTGGTAGGACTTTGTTTCAGTCATACTCTCAGACAAACTTGCCAATATTGTATTACTGTGCCCTTTCATAATTCAAAGCAATATACTTAAGGGAGGAAGCAGGGTGAAGATTTGAAGGGATGACACAGATCAGGATGCATCAGGCCCAAGAACTGCTTTGCAGAATAGCAAAAAAGTCCATCTATAAATTTAAAAAATTAAGAGAAGGGAGGGAAGAGTGAGAATGATTGTAGGGGGTGACATTGACCAAGTTGCATTCTATTCATAAACTGTTTTGTTGAACAGCAATTTCTTTGCACAACTAACTCAAGAAAATAAAATATATGTTTTAAAAAGTAATATTACAAATACTACTGAGTCTCCCCCACCTCCAAAAAAAAAAAAACCAGCAGAAGAAAAAGCCATATAAATGGCTTCCACATGAAAGGAAACGTGCTGTCAGGATCCTTGGCTGTTTCTCATGACAGAGGCATAGAAGAACAGTGATTAGGAGAGAAGGCACAAGGCTATAGTAGGGATTCTGAAGTTCTGGGAATATAAATTTTTACATCAAGAAGAATGGCATTGACCCATTTCATAAAGAAATTGAAAGACTTCTAAAATATTATATTGAAAATTAACACTCCACCTGTTGAGCTCCATCACTATGTCTAGAATCTTACTAGTTAATTAGCAATAAGAATATGAAAGATTTATCGACCTAGATTAACTTTGAATTGTGATCCTCAGATCTCATCCTACTAAGTACACAAGATTACAGGCATGAGCTGTCAGCATCTGACAAACCAAATAATTATAAAAAAAATTAGAAAAAGATGAAAATACAGATATTTACATTTTAATTCTTTTTCAAAACCATACACAAACATGAGAAATTCTGAAACAATAAAAGGGTTGGTAATAAAAACCATGACAAATATGGAAATGCTAAATCTCCAAAATTACTTAACATAACTGTTAAATTCTGTCAGTCAAAAAACATAAGTTCTCTAAGTACTGGAAAGAAATATAGGAAAAACATCTTTGTCATATGATTTTATTCCTTTCACGTCCTATTCCCATTGATTTTTTTTCAGAGTATTTATAATTGATTTCAGATAATACAAAAAAAGGAATTTAAACTATACTCAGGAGTTGGGGAGTGGGGATGAGGATGGCTAAAGAGAAGACAAAAAAAATTAGGGTAGTAAAAAATTCTGTAGGATGGTGGCACACCTGATACTTGCCTTTGTCAGATCACAGGATGAATGCTATGTCTCCATATCTCAGATGTTCTGCTACTGTAAACTGGTCTTTCGGTAATGACATGCTAATGTAGGTTCACTGACTGTAACCAGAGCCTCACGGGTACAGAGTGCTTGCTGGTCATGGATGACTAGATAGATAAATAGAAACACAGTACTTTTTGTTCAGTTTTACTGTGAACTTAAAAACTGCTCCTGTTTATCTTTGTACTATTTCTTTTCTCTCTTTTTTCCCTTTATGGTTAATCTCATGTGGTTACTGTATCTGCCTTTGTTACCTGGTATACCAAATATATACGTTTATTTGTCTCTTTGAAATTGGGAAGGGAAAGGGGAAAACAAGATGATTGGGAGGGGGTTGAGGGTGGGAAATGGGGACAAAATCATGATAACCCATCTCAATTAATATTTTAATTACTACTCAGGCTACCTTATTACGCATGTTACCTATGCTTCATTCTTTCTTGATTTATTGGTAATTTGTTTTGTTGCTTTGTCTTTGTTATGGACATTTCCTTTAACTTTATCAACTCCCTCCTACTTCCACATTAAGATTTTTAAATTCTCTATTAGAAATGATATACCCCACTTGTATAATTAACTGACTTATTTTGCTTAAATCACTGAGTGTTATTATTTAATATGTGTATGTAAGGACTTACCACAGTTACTAGTCAGATTCTTGTTGGAGTACACTAAAAAGGATAGCAAATGTATCAGTTTGAAGTTTATATTGCAATTGACTTAATAAATAATTCAGTTTGTTTTATATGTAAGGAATATGAGAAGTGCAAGAACTGAGCAAAATATTATTATTTTAGCCTAGCAGGAATTAAAAAGTGAATCACACAATTGTGTAGAGTTCTGCTGAATAGTCTGGGGAAGTAGAGATTCATGTACAAGATAAAAACGATCCACTGATCTGTGGTTTCATGGGTGAATTAGGAACACAGGAAATGTCCTGTTGAAGCTCTAACCTTTAGAGCCTCAGAATGGGACCCCACTTGGAGAGAAAATGATGTCAGCCTTTAAGATGTGTCCTCAGCCAATCTAGTATCTTTATATAACAGCTAATCTGAATACAGAGACACAAGGTTGTATTCAAATAGAGGAAAAGCCATATGAAGGTGGAGAAAACCAAGAAAGGCTCTCAGAAAAACCCCGAATGCTGACATCTCCAAAAATGCACGAGGTCATTATTTTTATTATTTAAGCCACCCATGTGAATTAAAATGTTATTTCCAAATGAAACCTTTTAATTTCTCACTTTAATTTCATACTTGATCCACCAAGTCACACAGGAAGTGAATACCCTCTCCTACTGAGTGGGAAACCATCTTAGCTGTGGTCCAAGCTCAAACCAAGAGGATGTCTAGTTTGCATTTCTAAGTCTATTGACAGGGGCTGAGCAATCTGTGTTTATTAAGGAAGAGATTCCTGGCAGGGGGACTTTAGAAGAATGCAAATATCAAGAGGGCAGGAGGTGTGAAAAGTCACCAGCTTCCAAAGTTTAACCTGTCATTCTTGAAGATCACTTCTGAGGTCTCTCAAGGGGCAAATATAGACAACTTAATCCCATCTTCTTGTAAGCCATCCCTTGATAGCTTGATTCCTATGCTCCTAATGCAAAACCAGGGGAGACCACAACATAGGGAAACTTCAGTAATTGTAGCCCCAACATCTTTCGATCTGAGAGCCAGATTTAGCAGTGCCAACACGGTCGCACTGTCAAGTTTTTTCATTACTTCCGGTTACAAGCATATTTGGTTTATACATTCTTAATAGAGCATCAGGCACAACTGTCATTGAATGCTGCATAAAATTAAAATACAGAAATTACTTATTAGGCCGGGCCTTAATATTTTTTGATTTGTTGTCACATACATATGATGATAAGTCTGAAATCAAAATATCCATGTGGAAGTATCAACTTCTTAAAATATAAGAGAAAAACCTCTATTGTTTCAAGGCAGTTGTGCAGAAGCAAGATACAGTAATGATAGGTCAAATCTTGTAGGAATGCTGAGGTTTGAACTCAAAGCTTTGCACTTGCTTGGCAGTTGTTTTAATATGTAAGCCATACCACTAGCTCTATTTGCTTTGTTTATTTATTAGATAAGTTCTTTCCCTCCCCAAAACAGGACTTAATTATGTTCCCCCTATGTGATGTCTAGATCAGATTATAGGTGTCTACCACCACACCCCTATTCCATTTTCTTTTTTTTTTCCCAGTTGTTGGGGCTTGAATTCATGGCCTGGGAACTGTCCTTGAAATTTGACGAGACTATCACTCTACCACTTGAGACTAAATACTATTTCTATCTTTTTCTGTGTATGTGGTATTGAGTAATTGAATGCAGGATTTTGTGCATTCTATGCTGTGATGTCTTCATACATGAATATAATGTAATTTAATAATAAATGTCAACCTTCTGTTACTTTATCTTATGCCTCCTGCCTGCTTCCCTCATTTCAACAGATCTTTTTTTCACCATGTTATGGTTATTTTCACACACACATATGTCATTATCTCCATCACATTCACCTGCTTCTTCATGTTTCCTTTTCTCTATCTCCATACTTCTGGATCTCCTTTACCATAGTTCTTCCTTTATGAAATTATTATTATTATTATTAATTATTATTACTATTATTTAGCCTTCTGCTGAGAGAAAAATATGTGGTATTTGTTTTTCTTTTTTCATATATTCTTTATTGTAAATAATAGAAGGGTTACATTATATTCGCCAGATAGAAGGTGCATTAATTCATATACATTGATACCCTTTCTCATGTCTTGGGTATTTGTTTTTCTGAACATGATTTCTATCACACAACAAAATAAAGTATTCAGTTCCACAGGGAGAATTTCTATTGAAAAAGAGGTCAAGTAAAGGAAGCAGAGTTGCCCATACCTGTGACCCTAGCTTCTCAGGAGGCTCAGGTAAAGAAGATTCTGATTTGATTGAGGTCAACTTAAACAGAAAGGATAATCCCTCTCTCTCTCTCAAGCAATAAATAGTGGGATGAGGTGGTGTCCATGTCATTCCAGCTAACTAGGAAATGCATATAGGAGGATCACAGTCCAGGCTACTCTGGGCAACTAACTATATACCAGAAAATTAATAAAAGCACAATGGTTTAGTTCAACTGTCAAAGTTCCTACCTAGCATCTGGCATGGATGAAAACCTGATCTCAAAGCATCACTCCCACCAAAAACACAAACAAAAACAAAAGTGTGACAAAGAATTAATAAAGCAAACTGCATATCTACAGGATTTTAAAATCATAATTACAGGGAACGTTGGCATATGGTGAACACATTTCAGTTCAGTTACCTTCTTTCCACAGAGGCGCAGTGATTAGGTGAAAGAGTTGCCTTTCTCCTTATTCATTACTTCTACAAATATGCACTAATACAGCTGAACAATTTTCACTAGCTTCTCTACATACACCATGTGAACTGCCAGGAATCTCAGTGATTCATATCCTTCAATTTAACTAAGAAAGCTAGAGCTTTTATCTTGCAAGTTGAATATTGGAATTCTTTCTGACTCCCAGGGATGAAAA
Source organism: Megascapheus bottae (assembly GCF_031878675.1). Taxonomy (NCBI): domain Eukaryota; kingdom Metazoa; phylum Chordata; class Mammalia; order Rodentia; family Geomyidae; genus Megascapheus; species Megascapheus bottae. The sequence goes on from NC_143531.1 coordinate 18,384,641, forward strand.
GTAGACTCAGAACTGCCCAGGATGAAACATCCCACACAAGATGTCAATATCATAAAGAGACAAGGGAGGTCAAAGACATCATCGCTTCCCGACAGCCATGAACTCCACATAACCTCACGGCCCATTCCCAACAGCATGTTTGAGGTCCGCTGGCACCCTTGCATAACTACTATAAAATGATATTGAGCACTAGGTAATTAAACAATAATGAGTTTAGCGAAGAGCTTAATGCAATGCAGTAAATGTGTGGCACTGAGAAATTGCAGGAGTTTATTTTCATCTCAGATATCAACTCGGGAGAGGCTCTCTTGATCACTAAACTATCCTGCATAGTCTCCATGGCATGGACAAAAACTCACAGAGGGCCAAATGTTTGGCAGATGAATACCAACATCATCAAAACAAGATAGTTAGTGCATCACAGTGTGGTGTGGATTCATTCATCTTCTCCTGCCTGTGCTGGTCTCAACAAAGGCCACAAAAAAGCTGGCTCTCAAGAACTTCTTGTAGTCTAATTGTGTTTTAACACATGAACCAGGCCAACTCTATTTGACTTAGTGTTGAGGTGGTGTTCGACATGGGAAAACCCAACGAACTATCACCAGATAGAATTCTGTCTCATACAAAGGACTGATTCTGGCTCTGAGTACCCCATATTGGACTTAATCAGTTGCCTTAATCAGCGCTCACTGTTTGACTCGCACAACCATGGATTAACAGACACTGTCACAGCTTTAAGATGCATCTTCTCCTTGTATTTTGCGCATGTGGATGTACCAGCTTCGTGAAACATATCACAACCTTTCCTCCAGCTACTACCAGGCTAGAATGTACATCTGGAAGTAAACACTGTCTAATTTCTTTACTGAAAAGGAAAGAATGTAATTGTCTGGGGGAATTTAGCCAGTAGTTTTTGGTAAAATTTATCATCAAGTGTATACTTGACATTTATTTTTATGGGTGAATTGCGTAGGCAAGTATGTTACTTTAATTATCTTAAATTATCATTCGGTCCTAGAGGATATGCATTTCTTCTGTGTCTTTGTGCAGAGAAGAAAATGGAGGATTTGTCCACATGGAGCCAATGTGAAAGTGATACACCTGAGAAATGATGGGACTGAGTCTGAAATGCTTGATAATACCAACACAGCCCACTCAGGAATTTCTACTGCAATAACACATTTAATTTTCAAAAGACATTTACATCAGAAGCCAGAATTCTAAGTACTTTGTTGGTAAAGACGGTGAAATGACAGGATCAAAGACAACCTGAACAAACTTAATGGGACTCTGTTAAAAGCACTAGTTAAGAGTCGGGCACCTGTGGCTCACACCTGTAATCCTAGCTACTCTGGAGGAGTGTAGTTCAAAGCCAGCCCACGCACAAATGTTTGTGAGACTCTTATCTCTAACCTGCAAACCGGAAGTGGCTCTGGGGATTAAGGAGTAGAGTGCTAGCTTTGACCTGAAGAGCTCAGAGACAATGTTCAGGCCCAAATTCAAGCCCCACAACCAACCCATAAGTAAAAAATAAAAAGAAAGCTAGAACTAGTTAGACATGATCATGAATAACTATAATTTCAGTTAAGAGGAAGGTAAGGATAACTAATAATCAAAATTCTACTGTTTATTTGATAATCTAATAGAAAATATGCACATTTCCTATATTACTTTGGGACAGTATTACTTTATTTGCTTAAAACACAGGATTAATACTGCCTAGGATCTTGATGTTTAGATAATCACCCAAATCGACAGTTTAAAACCTTATAGAGCAAGGATACAACAAACACATTGTGAAGAACTTGCATGTTATTTAGATGGAGTGTTCACAACAGAAGGTTTGTTTGCAAGGGAACATCAGAGGAAATCACTCATTCATGTCCAGATGTTAACAAAGAAGTTTCCAGCAGCTCCAGCATTTTGTGGATATTTCATTCAACGACATGCCTGTGCTTAATGTTAAAGAGGTCTGCATTTATAATCTTCAAATTACCTGTCTGATTAAAATCTAATTAATTATCTTCACTGTGAAATACAGCCCGAAAGATGAAAGCCAACTGGGTCTACAAGATTGTCTAGCTCTAGACCTTGTAAATCTACATGTACACATATAATTATTATTGTGCTCGTTCATTGTTTATTTTTTGCATACATACACACTTCTCCCACTAGCCACTCTTACTAACAATACATAATAAGGCTTCTTGATATTTATTATGTTGAACTGCTATTTATCTAAAGATCTTTAACTTCTGCATATATTAAAATAAACTTGACCATGTATATATCTATATGCTACTATGAGTGCTAAAGCCTACATTTGCTTTTGTTATATTATGTGTCCACTGATGTGTAAGTAGTGAAAGATGAGTTTTTTTCAGTATCTGAGGAGGCTTTTCTCAGTGTGTGAATTTAATTTATATTTATGTCATGTCTTGGTAATGATTTAAGTAGATTTGAGGGACAGGAATGTTTACTGTACATATTTAGAGGTCAAAATAAAATTTGACATCATTATGGTAAGACATTACTAGGGATCATAATTCTTAGGAGATAAGTGTGCAAGTCGTAAACACCTGATATAATCAGAACAAACGTGCATTCAAAGCCTCTTAGTTTTGAGTGTAGACATCGGAAACATTTCAGTGGATGGATTCTTCAAATCTTCCTACCTAAGATTAGGATCCATAAATTATGTAATGTCTGTATTAGAAGCAGGGAACAGGTCAATTTCCCAATAGCTGGCTTCTGTAGGGAGGATTTATAGCAGAGTCTCACAGCCCACTGACAACTAAGAGGCAAGAGAATTTAAGCATGTGAGGGGTCTAAGAGTTAGAAGAGATGGATCTGGCTTATGTAAGTTGTTTTGTTTTTTAACTTAGAGTCTACAATCACCCTACCCCTTAGGGGGAAAAATGCTCTGCATTTGTTTAGTTAAATAACTTTGAGCTTGTTTAATTGTTTTGCCGAGTTCTCTTAAATCATAGGTTCCAGCCCTGTCATTTTCCAAGCAAGAAATGCTTCTATGATCAGGTATTGAAATGTCAATGTACAATTTATAGTTTTTAGAAATGAGCTTTTTAAAAAGCAAAAATACACAAAAGCTATTCAAAAATCTATGTCAACTAATGTTCCTTGTCTTTCTTTTACTTTTTGGACCTGACAGCATTTTTTCAAAGACAATAGGGAAAAGATTATATCAAATATGAAAAAGGGAATTTGAGGAGCTAAGACACATACATACTTAAAATAACAAAACACAAGGGATATATCTTGTGACATAGTATATTTAATGGAACAAAGAAATGTTAGAAAAATCACAATCAGTTCTTGTAGGCTTTTTTTTGTTTTTTTTCTTAATTTTTTTTTTGGTCAGTCATGGGCCATGAATTTGTGGGTGGGTGCTGTCCCTGAGCTCTTTAGCTCAAGGCTAGTGCTCAGTGCTCTACCCCTTGAGCCACAGTGCCACTTCCTCTAGGCTTATTTTTATTGAATTTTTAATAGGATGAATCAATGCAGAAAGTTTTCTTCCTGAATAGGATATTAATTTGGCCTGTAAAAGAAATTAAATATTTATATTTCTTTCTGTTCTTTAATTCCTACAAGACAAATGTTGGCACAAAATTAAGTAAATAAAATTAAAATTCCTACAAATGAACACAAAATTCTTATTCCTAAAATTATCTAATTGAATAGGAGTCTGTGTAAGCAATAGCCTAAGTAAGTGTATTTCTGAAGGAATTCCAGGACATTCTAATATTGTGGCTGGATCTTTTGGACATGATGGTAATTAATATTGTATTTCCATTTTGATGATTGCACCATCTGTTCGTCTGTATTTTAAAGACAATCTGTCTATATTTTAGCGACAGTCTCAATGATTTGTGGATGTTGGCAAAGTATGCGTGGGTAGTATTGAAAAGCATTTCTTTTTTTTCTGGATTATGTCAGTAGTAGGGGAAAAATACAGAAACTCAATGAAAACTGCCTTCAGCTTGAAATTAAAGTGAGAATTAAAAAATGGCCTTTTGGACATTGACCTTTCTACATCCCCAAAAGATTGATGACAGAATGTTTAATGGTACTATTGTGGTACTTAATACCACATAATTCACTCCCACTGCAAAGCAAATCACCTTAAAACTATCTTCAAAAAAAAAAAAAGATGTCACAGCTCAGAGCACACGATCAAGACTTCACTGCCACCCTTGAAAAGAGAAAAATACTTCTCCAGGGAAAAATACTTCCACTGGGATGTATTCGCACCTGGGTTGCTATTTCTCACTGTATGTGGATCAATTGCAATTTGAAAGGAAGTCTAGGCATAACTTCTAGCTGCCCAAACATATAAATCTCATTTTTAAAGTACTATCAGGCTATGAACACGCATTCAGATGAATTCACCTGTCATATTACCTGAACATTTTGTCTTCCCCAATAATAAATTGTTACATCAATGCACACAAAGTGTGTGTGAATATAAACATTTTGTATTTGAAATGCTTCAAAATTTATCTATATCCTAAGAATGGGCTTATTCATTTAATTTGCCTGACTAAATGAAATTCCACACGTGTGTAAAATATATTAATTTTTAAAATGAGAAAGGATGTTCGCATCAAAGTTTCAGAAGTTAATCCCATTGATGTTTATAATGGAGGAGTTTTCAGGCTTTTCTTATCTTTGTTAAAGAGTTACTCATACACAGATTTTCATTTAGTGCTTTTAAAAATGCTGTGCGGGCTGGGAGTTTGGCCTAGTGGTAGAGTGCTTGCTTAGCCTGCACCAAGACCCAGGTTCAATTCCTCATACCATGTATGTGTACCACATACATAGAAAAAAGCCGGAAATGGTACTGAGACTCAAGTGATAGAGTTCTAGCCTTGAAAAAGTTCAAGGACAGTGCTCAGGCCCTGAGCTCCAGTCCAGAACTGCCAAAAAATGCTGTGACATTATATATTTACATATAACAAAGAGCTGCGGGTAAAATGGTAGTTTCATTGACAATGACAATCTGCTTTTTACAGCTAAATTATATTAATTTAATGTATATATGACATTAATGTATAAAGTAGATGTCTCCACAAAACAACATCCTATTAGAGGTCATTCCCATTTTCCTGTTAATATTGAAAATATTTCAGAGGAAAAGCACTGACTTAGTGGAAAATAAAAATATTTTTATGTACCTTTGCTTCCTTCCTGTCTTCCTTCCTTCCTTCCTTCCTTCCTTCCTTCCTTCCTTCCTTCCTTCCTTCTTTCTTCCTCCTTTAATTTCATTTACTGACTTAGTTTAATACCTGTAATAATGCAGGTTGAATTCAGGTTTTGACTGCTTGCTGAGCAAGTGCTCTACCACTTGAGCCATAGCTTCCATATCTGTATGCTCTGGTTTTTCATGAATGAGGGTTTCTCATTTTTGCCCAAATCAGCATGGACCATGACCCTCCTATTTATCCTTTGCCTTTCAGTATAAACATAAGCACGTATTATCATCCTCAGCTTTTCTCTTTTAGATGAGATCTTGCAACTTATTTCTCTCAACCTGCCCTTCAGTTACCATCCGTGTGTCAGCAGCCTCCCTCAGTAGACAGTGCACCACCAGTGTGTGCTTCCAGAGCTCATTAAGATGCCATTAGAAGAATAGAAGTTATGGGGGCCAGGAGTTTGGCCTAGTGGTAGAGTGCTTGCCTAGCATGCACGAAGACCCAGGTTCGAAACCTCGGCACCACATACATAGAAAAAAAAAAGCCAAAAGTGGTGCTGAAGCTCAGGTGGTAGAGCTCTAGCCTTGAGAAAGGCTCAAGCCCTGAGCTCAAGCCCAGGACTGGGAAAAAAAAAAGAAAAATAGAAGTTATGTTTCTACAACAAAATTGTAGAGGGAAATTATATTGTGAACATTAATAACTAGCCTACATACAGTACAAAGTAAGAGCATAAAGTATTTTGTATTTAAAAATCACAATACAGAATATCCAAGCCTCTCAGTAATACTAGAAGTAATAATTGCTTAAAAAATTTAAAACTTGAAAATTTACATCTCCTTAGAACTGGGTATGATCAAATTCCAATTGCATGGGGGAGCAGCTTCATGAACTTATAGCCACAATGAAGTTCGATGACTTCATGTAATAGTTTCACCCCTATCCTTGCAGCTTATAAATGATATTTGCTTAATAGTCTTGGTAAATTATTTGGGTACCTCTTTTTTTCCCATAAAGGTAAAACAAAGCAGAATGACTCAGTAAGTAATTTATCAATGCCCCAGAGAATGAGTAATGGCTCAAAAAATATTTGGATGAGTGGACACAACCTTTTGTAGGATTAGCAGATAAAAAAAAGGTACGTTTTCATGCCTTTAGCATTCTATTTTCATGCATGGAGAGCCTGACAATGGCAGGAGGAATAGACAGAGGATATCTACTGCCTGGAACAAGGATTAGCTGCTTTGGGATGGGCACAAATCTTGCTTGTATTACTCACCTAAAAGAAGTCCTTATTTAGCCTTTCATGATAAAGAGGAAAGGATCTGATAAAGAACCTTAAGAAGAAGGACCCATGGAAAGATCCTGTAGAATTCAAATCACTGTCTCTCCTATCCCTTTTTATTTCTTCTTTCATCATTTAAGACTTATGAATATTCTTCATATAACTACAGGTCAGGAAACACAAACAAACAGTCCTTTTGTCATCTCATAATTTCTGAACATCAGACAATGTGCATGCTAGAAAATGTACTGATTTGAAAAGCATGCTTTAGTTAGCTTTTAAATCACCACAAGTCAAGTTATATAAGCTCAACCAAATGAAGTAATTAAGAAGGATGGAATCTTAAATTACATTTTTATATGAAACATATAAATAAAATTCCAAAATACAACAAGTAACATTAAATCCAGAAATAAAACAATCTGAACTATAGGTCAAATGCTGCACTTATCTTTACCATAGTCTTCTGTTCATAATCAGATTCTAAATTGTATGACTCAAGTTTTACAGAAAGGAAAATAGAAATTAATGCATAATGTGCTATGATTTTGCCCAGAGATGTCATGTTCAGTCTTGGTATCTAGATGAACTTGTTTTCAGAAATAAAATAGATTTTGTCCCTTTTTACCCATTGATTTCCTTGAGACAAATGGTAGATTGTATTAGGAATAAAACATGCAGTATATAACCAATAATTAACACAACTTAAAGCTGGGCAGCAGTGGGGCTTATAAAGCTGAGATTTGATGAATCCAATTTCAAGTTAGCCCATGTAGTAAAATATGTGAGATTTTTTATCTCCAATCAATAATCAAAAAAGCAGGAAGTGGAGCTAGAACTCAAGTGGAAGGAACCAGCCTGGAACAGAAAACCTAAAGAAAACAAGTCGAGATTATCAAAGCATACATTAATGTCATAGGACTGTGTGACATTCCTACAGCATATCAGAGATTACTTTTCTTAAATTGTCTTCAGTATGAAAATTTACCTGAAGCTACTCATTTCTTCAACATAATGCAGGCATTAACCAATATCTTTTATATGCAATGAGACTCCTGGCTTTAGAAAATGAATTCCATTTTTGTTGTGAACATTAATCATTTTCTGGGCCTGGACACAAGAAATGAATGGTCTAGAAGTTGACAGTTCTGACAGAAGAGGCCATGTGCTAAGGCCAGTGATTAATCTGACAATTAAATGAAACTTCATTGCTGGTTTCAGATTTTCATATGAAAAAGAGGCTCACGTTACATAAAAGAAAGTGTATCAGAAGTCTGACAGTAGTCTAAGTATCTGGCTACACACTGTGGTGTCAGCTAATGCTGGCAGTATCCTTAGCTCATGCAAACAGGAAAGATTTGAATCACTTTGAAGGACTGACATGAAAATAATAGAACTTATTAGTGACAGTGAGGATATCTTTTAGGAAATTGCTTCATCAGGAAGTAAATCAGAGAGGAAGTAAACCAAAAAAAGACGCTGGATATTGACAACTAATTGTCTTACTTAGTGATGCTAGTTCTATGATTCAAGTTTTTCAGGTAAGTTCAGTGTTTTCTCTGATACATGGGGATTGTTATTTATTTTTTGTTGTTATAACTGTGAACTGTTTTTCTACTAATGTAGAATGATGTTCAGCATACATAAATCTATTCATACAATATAATGGCCAAATTCTTTTATTAAACTCAACTATATTCCCTCAACTATAGTTTCAAAACTCAATCCAAAGGTGAATACCACTGCCCTAGGATGGCTCCATTATTCTGTGTAATGTAAACAAGATTATAAATCATTCTGACCTTAACTCAGACCTTATTAAAGTGCAAAATAATGTAGAATCATATTGGTTTGGTAAGTATTTAAAAAGAAAATGAATATCTTGCTTAACAAAATGGCTCTTCTAAATCCAAGATTCACACTGACTTCAATTAACATAAAGAGGCCAGGAGTTTGACCTAGTGGTAGAGTGCCTGCCTAGCGTGCATGAAGACCCGGTTCGATTCCTGGGTACCACATACATAGAAATAGCCAGAAGTGGTGCAGTGGCTCAGGGTAGAACACTAGCCTTGAGGAAAGCCCAAGAACAGTGCCCAGGCCCTGAGCTCAAGCCCAGGACTGGCAAAAAAAAAAAAGCTTAAATAAACATAAAGAACAGCTATTATTTTTTCTTCTAAATAATGATCAGACTTGAAACCAGATTTTTTTTTTGCTAATTTCCAATAGAAAGCTTGGAAAGACCAAATAAAACCTGTCTATTTTGAAAAAAAAATCTGGGAAGAAATGAGAATATCCTGGCTATGATCCATTTTTAATTCCTGTCTAATGGATGGATAATTTTATACCCAAAGACCACTAGGCTAAAAATTTCCCAATGTCCTTTTATAATCAATGGTACCCTGTTTCTCTTCAAATGACATACCCAACAAAGGATGAGGAAATGTAGACTGGTGAGGCTCTTCATACTCGTCAATGCAAATTATAATGCTGTAAAGGCCAGCCTGCTCTCTTGGGGCCATGGTATTGACAGACTGTCATTCCGCTTCTTAGCAATCCTGCTTGTTCACTGCCCATCCATTTCTTACCCTACTTTCTCTTTCTGACAACTTCTGTGTATCCAACAGTCTGAACTCAAAGGGAGGACATAAGAGATTATTGTGACTTTGAGTCTTGTCTGGACTATAACAATCCACATGTTCTCATGGCCTTGAAACTGAGTCCCTAGAGCACTAACACAGTAAAAATGAATTTACGTATCCCTCTCATCATTTGCTATGAATTCCATTTTGTATAACTCAATTTTAAGATAAAGAACTACACATAGGCTTAAATATTATTATTAGATACATTTTTATGCAACTACACTTCTAAATAATACCGAATGCTATTTAGTAAACATGTGTCTTAAATTATGGCTCATCCCTGTAACTCTGACTACTTAGGAAGCTGAGATCTGAGGATCTTGAATTAAAATCACCCCAGAGAAGAAAGTTCATGAGACTTCTATTTCCCATTAACCACTGAAAGGCTGAAAGGGGAATTATGGCTCAAATGCTGGAGCCCTAGCCTGAGCACAAAAGCTCAGAGACACTGCCCAGGATTTGAGTTCAAGCCCTAAAACCCAACAACAACAGCAGCAACAACAATAACAACAAAATCTATTTCTGAAATTATCTTTAAATTGCTTTGATTTTGCATATATTCCTAAATGACTGCCCAGTGTGCAATAGCGTAAATGTGGTCTCTTTAAAATACTGAACTTAAGAGAAAATTGCATCTTTACTTATGTCAAAAAAACCACTGAAAATCACAACATTAAATGTAATATTATTTGGTAATATATACTATCTTTTTGGTTAATGTATTCTGTTATAAATATAAATATCGGATTTTTGAAAATGGTAGAAAAGTTTGTATACTATATTTTATAACTAGTGAATGTGTTCAAATGCTTAAATTTCTCAAAATGTTTATGCTAGATTGAGATGTTGCTTATTATATTTTTATGATGATAATTCTGATTGAGTTACTGCAATTTTGAATACAGAGTCCACAGTAAAATATAATAACATGAAAAGATTAACCAGGCTTGTTAAATGACTTTTAGATCTTCATATCCTGGGAACTATAACCTAATCTATTAAAATAGATTTCATGTTTCAAAAGACATTTCTTCTATGTTTCTCTTTCAACTGACCCCAGAATGGCACTTCAAAGGGAATTAAATTACAGTTAAATAACCACAGTTCAATATTCATTGAATTGATGTTTAGTATAATTCAGAAATATACATGAATAGATTCATAACATGACAGAGTAGACTGTGAGGTATTTCATGTACTTTGTTGTTTTTTTTTTAATTGAACAAGTACTGGAACAACACCAGTGAATACAAGTGAAAGAATGTTCTCTTTGAAGATCATATGAACTTCTTTGTACTCAACTAATGAGGAGGTGATTTTTTCCCCGACTTGACAGAGCATGTAAATTCACTGAGGATATGTAGCCTCGGAGACCAAAACAATCAGAAGCTTCAAGGAATGCTGAGGTCCAGAGCTGTAGCATCTCCTTTCAACAAGGGGAGAATTGATATGTCCACACCACTGGCACTCTGCTATTCGCCATAAAACAGGTCCCATGGCAGAAATAGTAACATGGTCAATGCACACCCTGTTGTAATTTCAACTCTCTACTTCTGTTTTCTAGGGGAAATGTGTGAAGATGATGTGCATTTTGCTTCAATTTGTTAGCAAGTGATACCCACCGCAGTACTAAGATGAGAACATGTGTTTCCAAATTACAGTATGCTCAAGGTTTGTTAAGTAAGGACTGCAAGGACTGGTATTCTCCTTAGTGAAATGGGATTTGTGTCTCGGACACATTTCTGAGTGTTAATTAGATTGCTGTTTATGCATAAACCCAGTATTGTTGCTAATATTCAGCATAGTGTGTTTTCCTGAAATACGAGCTCACTGACTACATTTCTGAGATAAGATGTCCCTACTTCTTTCATTTAAAAAACTACTTGGAGATAAAGTGTAATTCTCAATGTTGATCTCGGATGCAAAAATCTATCTAGAGAAAAAAAAGAGTCAGCAGAGGGAAAGAAATTAACCTCTACAGGTGAGCAGGTAAATACTAAGGTGCATATTATCAATGCAAGTTTTGTGGTTAGGTGTGGAAGACTTTGATTGGTTCCTATTTGAACCAGGAAAGGGAAGGGATACATTTCCTAGGATGTTAGGGTGTTAGATGGCAGCTCCAGGTGGCCCATCAGATACAGTGCAGGAGAATGATGAGGGAGATAGATTGTATTTACAAACTGACATCTAGAACTGAAACCCTCTCCGTACAACTACTTAAAGATAAGAAAAACAACATAACGTTTGAAAGGAAGAGGCCTGACTGTGTGTTTATATTCATTTCGGCATCATTAACTAAGTTTCCTGTGCTACATTATCATTTTGGGAGGTAGACAAAGGCTAGGAACAAGTCTGATGGCTGACAGTAGTCAGAAATCGTTCTGATTCTAGGGTTAATATAGTTCTCTGACTACTGCACCTTCCTAGGTAAAATGTCTGCTAGGGTACTGGGAGAGACGATTATAGTTCTATGAGCAGTTCCTTCTCCAGCCAGTGGTTTCTTACATCAGAAGATGCATTGTCTGCATTGAATAACGCCAATGAAAAGCAGAGCTCAATATAGACTCTGCTGTTTTCAGCTTTTCAGTTCACATAGTTCAGTGGACTTTGTTTGTTGTTTGTTGATTCCTATAAATGGAGACCCCAGTAAGATGCCATGAACTTTATAATCAATGCAGGATTGTTGGAAAAAGTAACCTCTTGGACTAACTGACTGATAATATTCATTAGGTCAAGGGCCAATGTATTTCATTTCCTAAAACTGTATTTTTCTCTGGGACAATAAAGATGAAATACAGGGAAAGAGTTCTGATCATCCAGTCAACACTCTGTGTTGGGTAATATAGATCAAATGAAAGGAAACAGACTGACTTTAACAATGTGGTTACATCTACATGAAACTGAGCTGTCAACAAGAATCTTAAGAAGAAGTATTTGACAAGACTAGAAGACGCTTAGAGTACTCCAGTAGCACAGATGGAAGGGAGTAATTAGGTCTATAGGGACAGAGGAAGGATACTTCTTAGCATTTTAGTGACTGCATTCTTCTGGGGAAAAGGTTTCTAAAATGTAATCTGTAAAGTTATTTTTCCCCTGAAATTTATAGTTGTTTAATAAAGGAAGTGTTTTATACTGATTCATGTAGGAAACTGGGTTAAACCAAACTATGATTCCTCTCCTCTGCTCCAAGAACTTCTCAGAAATATGGCTGAGGTACCTTGGGTATCTTGACTATTCCGAGAAGAAAAACCTTGAATTCAGATGTGACAGAAGTAAAAATCAAACATTCTTAATAATTTAGAAAAGTAGCCCATGTTAGCTGGACAGTAGAAGCACATGCCTATAACCCTAGTAAGTCTGGAAGCTGAGATCTGAGGATCACTATTCAAAGCCAGCCTGAGCAGAAAAAGTCCATTTAACCATTACATAGTGCAGGAGCGGCTGAAGTAGCAGAGAACTGGTCTTAAGCAGAAAATGCTCAAGGGCAGCACCCAGGGCCTGAGATGGAATCCTAGATCTGTGAGGGGTGGAGTGGGGGAGAGAATACTGGTATAATTGATGAAATGCTGTGGTAGGGAATTTGAGAAAGTTCCTCTTTCCAAGGGATACCTTGGACATTTGTTCTTCATAAAAGTGAGTCTGAGGGTCTCTGAGCCATGGCTTAAAACAATCATGTGACTCGAGTTGATAGATATAAATACCAGCACTGAAGAAATACCAAATATAGAAACTAAAAGTTGACTTTCTGCAAAGAAATATTATCATGAACATTGTATGCTGCTGGACAAATTTCTAGTATAAGATACACATATATACATATATACCCATGGATACAAAAGAAAAGCAGAAGTCTCTACAATAGCTCCTCAAAAACCAAACATAATACACATCTGTAAATTTAGTTCTTTAGGAGTTGGAGGGAAGAGGATTCTCCCTGTGCTATATAGAGATCTTGCCTCAAATATCAAAATAAGAGCTGGAGGCATGGCTCCATGTGTGGTAGAATATTTGTCTTACAAATCTCTGAGTTTAATCTTTGGTATTACCATTAAGACCAATGAAACCAATCCCAAGCCAAAATGAAAGAAAAACTTCTGAGAAAACAAGTTTAAGAGGCAAGGGGCAACACTGTTTAAAACAAAATGTATTCCTTTCTTGACTTATAAAATTGTAACTTCTCTGGTACATCACCTTTATTGTAACAATTAAAAATTTGTTCATTCCACAGGTAGTTCTAGACATTATTGTGGGGATAAAAATGCCATGTTACGCCAGGTGCTGGTGGCTCATGCCTATAATCCTAGATATGCAGGATTATGCTAAGATCTGAGGATTGTGGTTCAAAGCCAGCCCAGACAGAAATGTCCATGTAGGACTCTTATCTCCAATTAACCACTGAAGAATGGAAAGTGGTGCTGTGGCTTAAGTGGTAGAGCACTAGCTTTGAGCACAAAGAGCTACCTGGTCCTAAGTTCAAGACCTATAACTGATATACACACACACAGATACTCACAGCATATGTAGGCATAAATAGGTACACACAGAAATGTATAGACCTAGGCCGGGAGTTTGGCCTAGTGGTAGAGTGCTTACCTAGCGTGCACAAAGACCCAGGTTCAATTCCTCGGTACCACATATATAGGAAAAAAAAATGTATAGACCTGCCATATATATGCAACTATATATGCACATATGTGTATGTATGTGTCTTCTTATTTTCAAGAGTTTGAATGTCACATCTTCATTTAAAAAGTAACCGATTATGACTTTTTCTGGGAGAAATTTTAATTTGAGTAATGTTATTTCTACTTACAATAGTCCCTTCTCCCCCAAAGCAAATGAAACTCTATAAATCAGAAAATTACTTCTATTGGCAGGAGCGTCTGAAAGTTATCTCCTGGAACTCACCAGACAAATGTTCAGCTTTCCACGAGACAGAATGATGCAAATTGGAGAGCGTATGTACAATAAGTCACTTTCTTTCTAGGCCAGTATCTGCAGGAATTCACATAAAAATAAAAGCTCTCCCTTGAATCCAACTAAATTTAAATCTCAGCGGAGAAACAAAGATGAAACAGAGAGGGCCAAGATCAAACTGGGGGAAAGTAATCTTATGTGTCTCCTTTGCTTCCAGGACAAGCAATCAGGGGATGACTCTCTACTGGGAGCTGAGTGGGGCAGTAAGGAGTCCAATCTTCCATGCTCTCTATCTGGCTTCTCTCAGAACTGCTAAAATGCACTTTAAAATTTTCAGGTACATTAGTAGTGCCACAGGGAGTTGAAATCTCTTTTCATACCATTTTAGCAGTCATTTGGCTGTATCACAGGTCACTGTTTCCTGTATGCTACAGTAAACCTCCACCTAAATGTGTCAGTCTGGCTGTGAGAAGCTATTATCTATTTGCATGGTTGAAAGAATTCAAAAAAAGAAAGGAAAAAAACCAAACAAATAAACAAAAACCAACTCTGTGATTTATATGCTACACAAGTTCTCCACTTCAATAGATTGTAGCAACCGTCCATTTTGCTTATCCTTACATAAAGCAAGCTATTAACACCAAGTGCCATGATGAACTTGAACATGGGCTTTGAAGGAAAAATATTGAAATTTCACTAAGTAATTTGCTGTGATGTTTTTGCCCTTTCCTTGAAGTTAATTCTCTAGATTCTCTAACAGTCTTCGTCCAAGTCTTAGATTTGTAAACAAAGGAAGGCAGAAATATTGGCTATTTTTCTGACTTTATTTTTTAAAATCTGGTATTATTGGGCCAGAAGTTTGGCCTAGATGTAGAGTGCTTGCCTAGCATGCACGAAGACCCGGTTTGATTCCTTGGTACCACATACATAGAAAAAACCTGGAAGTGGTGCAGTGGCTCTAGTGGTAGAGTTCTAGCCTTGAGAAAGTCCAAGGACAGTGCTCAGGCCCTGAGCTCAAGTTAGGACTGTCAAAACAAAGAAGTCCAAGGACAGTGATATGCCCCAAGTTCAAGACACAGGACTGGCAAAAAGTTTTCTGGTATTATTATAGAAATACACTTTTAGGAAAGTTTACTATGAGATTAAGATTGTGAGCAGCTGCTTTGCCTTTAGTAGATATTCCATGTACGTCCTAATGGTGCATAAATTACTGATGCAAACATGTGCATAAATAATTATATAGTAAATTATGTAATTTATTATAATAAATTTATAGTGTTATTAGATGTAATTTATTTTATATGTTTGTTATTATATAATCATATGATGACAAGGTTTAAGTATAATAGATGTAGATTTATTGTTTTAAATTATCTTATTCATTTTATGTACACTTATATAGAAATATTATATATAAAATCATATTACAACTTGGTGTTCAGTTTGTAGCTTTCCACGTTCTCTAATTTTGAAAAGTGAAAGTTAATGAAGCCAGGGAAATTGGTTCTAAAAGTCTTAATATAGAAGTTCATGCTAGTTCATTGCAGCTTATAAATTGTTATAACTGCAAAAATGATATTTTCTTATGATTGACATAGCTATATATAACATATAATATAAGCTGGGTGCTCGTGGCTCACACCTGTAATCCTACTCAGGAGAATGAGAACAGAGGATCATGGTTCAAAGCTAGCCCTGGCATGTAAGTCCATGAGACTCTTAACTCTAACCACAAAAAAAACAGAAGTGGCACTGTGGATAAAGCGGTAAAGAACTAGCCTTGAGATGAAGAGGTCAGGGACAGCACCCAGGCCCAGAGTTCAAGCCCCACAAATGACAAAATAACAATAATAATAATTAATAACAATATCTGGATGCAATGGTTCACAGGTACTTGGGATGATCAGAGAAGGATTAAAGGTGGCAGTCAGCCTGGACCTACCACAGCTAAAAGATAAAAATAGGGGACTAGCTCAAATGGTACAGTCCTTGTTGAAGAATCCTAAGACCTTGATATTAACCCATAATATCTGCGAGAACAAAACTGATTACTAAAATAGAAAAAGACAAGAAACACATATGGCGATTTCATATTCCTTCAAATAACACTGTATGTTATGTTCTAAAAATCTAAGTGCCAATGATTGTATATAGAGTTTCCCTTCTTAAATACTTGTTTGTTAAACACGCCATTTGAAATATGATATAAAAATCAATGTTAATAAATTCTTTTTTTAAAAAAAGAAAGATTAAAAAAGTCTCATGAGTGAGAAATATTGATTTCTTCCTTATTTTCATCTCTTTAGAAGAAATAAAAGATATTTCTCATAAAAAAGAAAGATCCCAAGAAATCAGAAAATAAAAATAAAGCACAATGTCAGTGTCCACTATCAGGTTTATTCTTTTGGAAAAAAAATCCCTTTTTAATTTGCACTCAACATATGTGCATTGACTTTAAGGCAGTTATCAACAGTCAGTACTAACACCCATGTAAATTTTGGGGCAAAATCTAAAAATAAAAAAAACATTGCACCTAAGATTCATGATTTCATTTCTCCCGAGTTATGAAATTCTATTCAGTGATAAGACTAAAGATTTGGGTAAACACAGTGAGGTCATTTTTGAAAATCTGGTTTCTAAAATTAAGAAAGGAAGCAAAGTAAAATGCACGTTTCTTATTTTTTAGTCAAGTAAGTAGAATCAGGATAAAGAAAACAAATAAAGGTCCCATTTAATTTAAAGGTGCATTCAAACTTTCTGCATTTGGAAGAAATGTAATTACTACAATTTACTATCACCTAGTTGTTCAGTGATATCATATAAATGCACAATTAAGACTTAGCATTTTGGGCCAGGAGTTTGGCCTAGTGCTAGATTGCTTTCCTAGCGTTCATGAAGACCCAGGTTCGATTCCTTGGTTGTCACATACATAAAAAAAAAGCCAGAAGTGATTCTATGGCTCACGTGTTAGAGCTCTAGCCTTGAGAAAGCCCAAGGACAGTGCTTAGGCCCTGAGTTCAAGCCAGGACTGGCCAAAAAAAAAAAGACTTAGCATTTAATAGTTACACTTTGCTCTACATTTCAGTTTACTTTCTCAGGACAAAAGTCAGGCATTTGCCATTTTCCTGATATCAGTGACAGAATGCTTTGCCTACTAGCCTTGGTGGTAGAAGAGGCAGACTTAAGTCTTGAGTTGTATTTTATCTCTCCTCACCAGCTGTGCATTATTGATAGACTAGGGAGAGGGAGGGGAGGCTGGAAGAAGCAGAGAAGCCTCACCATTCACATTTCATAGGACTTCCCCTGAGAGCCCGCAGTTTTCATCTGAGTACATGCACACATGTGGTGAACTCCACGCCCAAGGACCACGGATTCAGAGCCAAGGTCAAAAATAATAAAGTCTTTCAAGTCTGCATTTCAGTGGTACATAAACACAACACATTTAGTCACTTGTGACCTCAGCAATCTTTGAGACCAGGAGCAGGATCACAAGCAAATGATGGAATATCATACTTCATCTCATCGGGTACAAATCTCAATTACTATTTCTAATAGCTGATTGATAGGGTTGTGAGAAACCAGAGCACAGAGCTGAAATCTGATAACACAGCGAAACCGTGTAAATACCTCCTTGATACTTTCTGACTCTAATGTAATTTCAATGGTTTTCTATTATAATAGCATACAAGAGATAATTTAATCATAACTTTTAATATAAGAACTAGAGGAAGGAATGTAAAACAGGTCCTGTCTGAATGAAGTTATTAGTGAGAGAAGAGTAGGAAAACAGCGACAGTGAATGTAGTCAAATTACTTTATGTGCTGTGCTGAAAGTAGAACAAAGAAGCTTGTTGAGATTGGTTTGGGGAGGAAGAGTAGGGTAAGAGGGTGGTCAGTCTGACTGAAGTATATTGTATATTTATATGGACATATCAAGTAATTCATGTTAATTAAAAATGTAGGAGAAAAGAAGGTGAAAAAAAGATGCTGCAATTTACATGGTTATGCTGATGTCTTTAATGTGGCCTTATTTGTGGTCTACTGGGAAATGCCCAGGAGTGGAATTGCTGGAATTGTCATAGTGAAGCTCTACGTTTAGTCTTTTGAAGACCCTCCATAATGATTTCTAGAGTGATTGAACAAGCTTATATCCTCACCAACAATGTAGTAGCGTTTTGGCTACATCCCCACTAGCATCTGTTCTTGTTGATTTTCTGAATACTGGTCATTCTAACTGGGGTGAGGTAGAACTTCCATGTTGTTTTGATTTTCATTTTTTTTAGCCCAGAGATATTACACATTTCTTCATGTGTCATTGGCCATTCTTACTTCTTCCTCTTAGATGTATCTTCAAATCTTTAGCCCACTTATTAGGTGGATTGTTGTTTCTTGGAGGGTTTATTTTCATGGAGATTAATTTTTTGAACTCGAAGTATATTGTTTACCATAGCCAATGTGTGGAATATAACCAGAGGCACCTAGTGGATGAATGGATCAAGCAAATGTGATACACACACACACACACACATACACACACATACACATACACACACACACACACATACACACATACACATACACACACATACACACATACACACACATACACACATACACACACATACACACACATACACACACATACACATACACACATACACACACACATACACACACACACATACACACATACACACACATACACACACACACACATACACACACACACACACATACACATACACACACACCCCAAAAAGCATGATTATTATGGGAGGAAATGGAATAACTTGGAAAATGTTCTATTAATGAAGCAATCCAGAGCCAAAGAAACAGAGTTTACAACTTTTCATTCATTTGTTATAACTAAATTGTGCCTACAAGCAAAGATATTGAATGATAAAAGTTAAAACTGCACTGGAACATGAAAAATTATATAGGTCTCTAAGCATTCACCCACAGTGAGACCAAAGAAATTCCTAGGAGAGAAAAACCCAGGTGCAAAGTGTATGTGCATGCGATCACATAAAATAACATTTATTGAAATGGATGAAGAAGATGAAGAGGACTTTTTTCTTTGTTGCTATTTTTGCATTCTTTTCCTCTTATTTTATTTGTTTATCTGTCTTTGAGAGGATAAGGTGGGGGGGCACAGAAATGGAGGGACAGGGTTGAAAAAACTGCATCAGTGACACTTATTAGACACTATGTGAAAATGAAAAATGTACTCTGTAAGTGGAAACGGGAGGAAAAATCTGAGAAAGAAACAGAAAAAGTGTCATTGTCCAAAGAGAAATGTACACTTTATCTGACTTATGTGACCCTCATCCCCCTGTGCCTCCCCTTTGCAATAGTAGTAAAATAATACACATTTTTAAGAAGTTAACATTGAGGAGTGTGTATATTTTATTGCAAAACAGACTTTAACTTTAAATCTCACAGAGATTTGAAATAATCAAAATTTGGATAAAAATAATTAATCTAAGAGAAGATGTAGTTAAAATGGTCACTGATTTATGTACATGAGATAGAAGTCCAAGCAAACTTGCCACAATGTAGGTTTAATTAATTGGAACCATTCAGCCATTTATCCTTATAGCTAATTGTCTAGTGTTATGAATATTTAAAGGTTATTGCATTATATGAGTGTAATAACTTGTCTTTTAATGAATGTTAGCCACCACAAATTTTGAGCAGCTAAACCTCAGGGTCAACTGGGCTCATAAATGCTTGAATGTTTTAAGATTAAATTCAGCTCGGATTGGCTTGGACTAAGAGAAGATATGGTTTAAACAGCTTAAAAAGTAGTGTGGCCTAATGCATGCATTTAAGTTAACAACAGTTCTTTCTGACTTCCGCAGACTGAAGAACCCCTTAGACAGGGAAGTCTGGGGATGTGAAGACAGGAGATGAATTAAGTCCTGCTGCCTCAGAGTCAGTATCAGTTCAGGGAAGGAGCAGTTAGTCAAAGAGGGTAAGCTAGGCTATGGTGCCATGAAAAGATATGTCCAACCTAGAGAGGACTTTGCAGCTAGAATGGCTCTGAGAAGAACTCTGGGTACCATGAAGATGATGTGACTTAATCTGCCGAAGTGGTCATTCAGAGGTTAGGAGCTTCCCAGTGAAAGGCAAGTAGCCTTGAAGTAGGGCTACTTTCAGTTAAAGCAGTTCAGGAAAAGGTGAGGAGCTAGCAGTAACTCAGGAGAAGAAACCCTTTACTCCTGACACAGAAGCTAGTTTGTAGAAGGCATTATCTTCCATGCCAATCTCTCAAATGTTATTATGCACTTCATTTTCTAAATTACCATGATTATGCATACCCTCTATGACAAACTCCTCTTTCTGACAGGTTGATGGAATAGATCATCCATTTGTACACATAGAGAATATACTTCAAAATACCCACAGAATTGGAAATATTTAGAGACAGAATAAGTGGTACACGCAAGCACACTGGATACATTCAAAGATGAAAGGATATCAGTGCAAAGGAAGTATTCATATGTTTTCCTCTCCGTGACAGATATGTCTCTAAGTGTAAAAAATGATTGTGCAATAGGAAGATAAGCAATAAAAACATATATATATACATAAAAATATGTATATATATACATATTTAAGTTATAAGAAATGTAGGTCACAAAAACATGAGAGAAGATTTGTAATGAGATCTGTGGGAGAATGAACACAAGACCCATTTGATGGGTGACATGAGACACAGGTTATATGAGAACATTTAGAGAGATAAGAATTCACAGTGGGCTTTAGTAGAATACCTGCTTGTCTATGAATGAATGGGAGAAACGACATTTTCCCTCAAGATCTAACTGATATACTATATATTGATATATAGCCTACAATCTTTCCCCCAAAATCTATAGTTTATTATTATTCTTTTTTTTTGCCAGTCCTGGGAATTGAACTCCGAGCCTGGACAATGTCCTTGGATACTGGGAGTTGGTTCTTTGAAAGAATTAACAAAATTGACAAACCCTTAGCAAATCTTACCAAAAAAAGAAGAGAGCATACCGAAATAAACAAAATCGCAGACAAAAATGGTAAAATCACGACAGAAATCACTAAGATCCAGAATATCATGAGGGAATACTTCTCAAACCTTTACGCCAACAAATTTGAGAATCTAGAAGAAATAGATGAATTCCTATTAACATACCCACACTGAACCAAGAAGAACTATACCAACTAAACAGGCCTATTTCAAGCACTGAAATAGAAATGGCAATAAGAGACCTTCCACCTAAGAAAAGCCCAGGGCCAGATGGATTCACAGCTGAATTCTATAAGGTCTTTAAAGCAGAGCTCACACCAATACTCCTCAAGCTGTTCAACGAAATTGAAAATGAGTATAACCCTCATCCCCAAACCAGACACAGATTCACCAAAGAAAGAGAACTATAGACCTATTTCTTTGATGAACATCGATGCAAAACTTCTCAACAAAATACTGGCTGTCTACAATAACGTATCAAAAAATTATACACTATGATCAAACTGGATTCATTACAGGGAGGCAAAGCTGGTTCAACATATGCAAATCAATTAATATAATTCAACACATCAACAGAAGCAAGGACAAAAGTCACATGATTGTCTCAATAGATGCGGAAAAGGCATTTGACAAGATCCAACACCCCTTTATGTTAAAAGCTCTGGAGAAACTAGGAATCCATGGAACATTCCTCAGTATAATAAAGGCTGTGTATGACAAACCCACAGCTAGCATTATACTTAATGGCGAAAATCTAAAGCCATTCCCTCTAAAATTAGGAACGAGACAAGGATGCCCACTCTCTCCACTCCTCTTTAACATAGTATTAGAATTCCTAGCCAGTGCAATAAGGCAAGAAGCAAGCATAAAGGGGATCCAAGTAGGGAAAGAGGAAGTAAAACTATCCCTCTTTGCAGATGACATGATTCTGTATTTAAAGAATCCTATAGACTCTACTCCCAAGCTCCTTGAGCTGTTTCAAAACTTTGGAAGGGTAGCAGGGTATAAAATTAACCCTCAAAAATCAACTGCCTTCCTCTATGCCAACAGTGAGAGGAACGAGGCAACAATCAGGAAAGCAAGTCCTTGAATACTTTTTGCTCAAGGCTAGCACTCTACCACTTGAGCCACAATACCACTTCCAGCTTTTTCTGTGTATATGATACTGAGGAATTGAACCCAGGGCTTCGAGCTTACTAGGCAAAAATTCTAACACTATGCTATGCTCCCAGCCACATTATTATTCTTCTAGAAGCTTGCCCCTGTATTTTCTTTACAAACACTTGAGTAAGTATGGGTAAAAAATAAGAACTTAATATTGAGTTAAAGTGTTTGTTATTGGTCTCTTACAAGTGTCATTTACCTAAAATATTGTGTCTGTTTGCAATGCAATATCTCCCTTTTGCATTTGAAATACTGAGTACTTCCTCTTAAAAACACAGGTCTTGACCCTGAAGAAGCCAGACATCTTTTTAACCTATTCAATGTCTGCTCCTTCTTAATGAAATTCCTGTCACATGTTTTCTCACTCCTTGGTTCTCTATACACAGTTCTAAAATAATATGCTATACTTCACACTTTGTCTAAGTATAGGGGCAGTTTTCATGTTTATATAGGTTGCATCTAATTCTTAAGGAATCACTTGATATTTCAAGAGAAAATAGCTTCATTAAACACGCTTTTTTTCTTTCAGGTGAGAGAGGAAAGGATGCATGTTTTCTCTCATATGTGGAATTTAGATATAAATATTATATACACATCCTATATATAAATGCATACATAAAATCACTGGCAAATGAACATAAATAAAATATAGAGAATTCCAAAGGTATAACTCCTTTAAAACCAAGTACACTTTGCCAAAATGTATACCAAGAAGCTGAAACATATGTTGTTGGGATGGGAGGAGGCCTACGGGATGGGGCAGAGAAAAACAGAGAGAAGTAGTGACAAAGATTCAACGTATATATGTGAAAATGGAACCATGTGAATTGGGATAATGGGAGGGGGCAGAAGAGATGAAGGGGAGTGATGAAAATGGTGGCATTAATCAAGATATATGATACTAAATGACATGTTGAATTGAAACCCCTATATGAAACTATTTAATGCTAAAAAATTAAAAAAAGAAGAAAAAATAGTTTCATTAAAATATATTAGAGGCAATAAACTTCTATAGCTCCAAAGATATGGTTCTGTGTTTTAGAAATTCTTACATTCCTATTACTAGACAGCTTTCATTGTGCATTCATTAAATTTACAGAATGGCCCAATTGCAAAAGATTTCTGCTGTTACACTGGAAGATGAACAGTGGTGCATTATTTTTATTCTAACTTTTTTGTAATAAAGTTCAAGTTTGAATCTTAGTTTTTTATCCCAGAAATATAATCCTTATAGGGTACACTAAGAGAAGTTGAAATGTATGCATTTAAAGAATCAAGTGGTAATATATAGTTCCAGCTACCTAGGAGATGAAAGGTGAAAGTAGTAATTTGGTGATGTTATGAAGATCCTATTTTGCCATGATATCTTGTCTTATCTCTTTAGAGGACCTCAGCCGAAGAATGGGACTTGGACAAATAACATGAAATTCTCTCTAAAACAAAAGAAACCATTAAGGTCTGGTTGATATGCCTAACATAGAGCAACCTAAGTACTACAAAGAAAGAAAAAAAAAGAACTTTAAAAATTATTAGCACTATTGAAAGAGTCAATACTAATTGACTCAAAAGCTCACTTAAATGTTAGGCTATACTAAAATATAAGTGACATAACAAAATATGATATTTTCAGGTTACCAATCAGCCACAGAATATTAACTTAATGATAGACAGACAGACAGACAGACACAGACATACACACATACACACACACATACACATACACACACAGATATTAAGAAAGCTAGACATTTCCACATAGTACTAATTACTATTGCTAATTACTAATCATTATACTCATTTTTGTTCCCTGAGATTTTAAGCACATCTTGGTTTTCAATTCTATAACTCATATCCTATACATAGCCAATAACTGTGATTTTAAACAATGATCAAAACAGCTGAAAACACCAGAGCAAGACTTTCCATGATACATGTATCTAAATGTTTAGACTTAATAAGAGTCTACACAGGTCTTTACTTTCTTTTTGAGAAAAACATCTCAAAATGGCTTGTGAACACCTGCCATTCTTCTTTGATTCTCCTCTCCATTTCTATTGTGAAATTCCTCCTTCCTGTTTTAAGGAAAAATTCTCACCCATCACTCCCTCTAGAACCTTTATTACAAAGATCACCTGCATCTTGCACTTTCTAAAATCCTGTGGCAAATATTTTTATAATATTTTACACAGCTTCTCAACTACACTTGAAATACTGAATACTTCCTCCTAAAAACACAGGTCTCGACCCTGAAGAAGCCAGACATCTTTTTATCCTATTCAATGTCTGCTCCTTAATGAAATTCCTTGACTCTTCTTGAAGATCAGTCATCCATTGACTGAATCTACTGCCCTTTATGCTTCTCTATCATTCACTTATACTAGATGATCCATTTCATTCGTGTGGCTATATGTTTTCAGAAGACAAACTCCTTGAATTTCAATTGTTCTCTGTCTCTTTGTATCTCTTGATCTTTCACACACACACACACATACACCCTTCTGATTTTATTTGTCACAACATTCTTTTGACAAGACAAAAAAGAAAGTGGGATATTTCCTTTTCCTTAGCATTCCAAACTAGTTCATTAGAATATTTATTTTCAAGGAAATTTTGTCTTTTCTCTTTTTCCTCATTACCTGAGGTAGAGTTCCACTCCTTCTCAAACACTTTTAGATAACACAGTGTCCAGTTAGCAGAGCTTATGCACAGTGTACCTTACACAAGGTACCCCTATGATAATCTAAATCATGTTTACAGACATAGCAAAAAATGGCATTGTTACCTCTTTGCTTTACTTCTGCAAGACTTACACTTAGAATTAAATCAAGTGCATAATTCTTTCATGGGTCTGTCTAAAAATAGCCTGGAAAGTATTTCTCTCTAGTCCTTTTGCTTTATGCACACTGGTTGTCTTGGAGTCCTTGAACATACTCAACTCCTTCCTGATTCAAGCCCTTGTATGTTGGCTGAACAGGGCCTGGAACTTTCAATACCCACCACACAAAACTTCTCATGGCAGCTTCCCTCTGCACAGTTCCTGTCAAGTCTCACTCCTGGGAAGAATCATTTTCTTAATTCTCCACTTGCAGATCTGTACCCAATATCTTTATTGCTCTATCTATGCTTTTCTAAGCAGTAATTAATTATAAAATGACCCAAATTTCTTATTTACTTTTTTTATACAATGTGGGCTTCTCAGAAGCTTCACCACCTGGTTTCTCACTCTGCTTTTCAGTGATTGTATACTTGTGTGTAGAACACTGACTATCCCCTAAATAGATGCTTTTCTTAATTTTAGAAGTGGATGATAATAGATATAGATCAAAGATCTCATAAGTGGGAAAATAAGTATGGAAAATAATGGCTTATAAGTGGGAAAATAAGTGTGGAAAATAATGGCTAGAAAGTCAATGTGATGGTTCCATTTGAAGTGTAAAACACTGGGAACCCACCAGGACCAGCAGCTGCTAACCATTATGAAACCTGCCTGCAGTTCAGTTTACCTCAGACACAGCCTTTGGCTTTAGAATGGGTCTCTAGGTTCCAACCTCATCAATTTCAGCATAAAGTAGATCTGGTGCAGAGAAAGTGGAAGGGAGCCTTGGGGACACAGACAAGAAAATGAACTCTTCTTTTTGTTTATAATACATGAAATACTAAATGCACATAGAAGTTAAAATAAGTTACTGCTGGAAGTGAAGAAAAGGCATCATACCTAAGAAATTCCCTTTTGATTTTATGAATCTCAGAATAAAGAAAAATTGCTTTTTCTCCACAAGACTAGAAAGTTACTTATTAAAATGCCACATATGGAATCAGGAAAAGAAGTATTCTAATGTGCTTCAATCCATCTGAGTAATTGTATGGGATACTCAAGCCTTATCATACAGGTTTATTTTGCTTTGTCTTGTACTGGGGTTTAAACTGGGACCTGTCTCTTATTATTTTTTTTTTCCACTGAACACTGGTGTGCTGCTAATTTAGTCACACTTCCTCTTTGAATGTTTTGTTGATTATCTGAAAAAAAGAGTCTTGCAAATGACTCTGAGCAATCTGGACTCTACGTGCAAACCTCAGATTTCAGTTTCCTGAAACTGGGATGATAGCATGAACCTTTGGGGCTTAGCTCACATAGATTTTATATTGTGCCAGACATTGGTTTGTTTATAGTACAATAATGTATTTAATGTAGAAGCAACTCAACAAGGTTTCTCCCATCATCATTGATATAATTTTGCATATTAAAAACTTAAGATACAAAATATGTACCTTATATTTTTATTTTTATATTTTATGGACAGATCTGAGTTTGAACTCAAACATTCTGTTCACACAGTCCATGATCTCCATAATTACTTTGTGTTCTCTCTCATGGTATAACTATATTGATTGAGGTCCTGTCCCTTTCTCTATCTTTGTTTTTGGTACCATTTTCAATGTTTTTTGAAGGTCTCAGTCTGCTCCAACTCATAATCAAATTGATTCATGATCTCTTCTTCTGAAGATAACACAACAGCCATCTCAGCCTTCAGTAATCTCAGGACTGGAAAATGTCTAAGCAGATCTATTATTTTAAAAAATTATAATCCTGTCCTCGGAAAAAGAGCTGAAGTATTTGAGCTTGATGCTCATAGCATCCTAATTCATTTAGTGATTTCCATGTTAACTTTTATAGAATTACCAATGATGGTTTATGTAAGCAGTACTATTATCATTATCATTTTGGTGAACTAAGGGGAACAAGCACAGAATGTGTTTTCTTCATGATGTCATTAATTTAGCTATTACTAAACTCAATTCATACAAAAATTGATTTAATAAGAAACATTGTAGCTTTTAAAACTCTTAGAATGTTGGAGATCTGCAAAACAGAAATCTACTCTTGACTTTTATCTGTAACTATTCCATATCATCTCCAAAATAACAAAAAATCCAAGTGTGATGGTACATGGTGGTTCATGGTTGTTCACACCTGTAAATCTAGCTACTCAGGAGGCTGAGATCTGAGGATCAAGATTCAAAGCCAGCCTGGGCACAAAAGACCAGAGACACTTATCTCCAATTAACCTCTAGAAAATGGGAAGTGGGGCTTGGTTTAAGGGTAGGGTGGTAGCTTTGAGATGATGAGCTCAGGGACAGCGCCCAGGCTGAATTCAAGCCCCAAGAACCCTCCCCGTCAAAAAAAGTTCTTTGTTTTTCTTTTATTTTTAAAGATTTCCTTGCTACCATGTGCGTAAGATGTTGGGTTTGGTCCCCAGCTCTATAAGACAAAATGAAAACTATTGGTTTGTCATGACATTTTATTGACTTTACCTTTTTTTTTTTTTAATTCATATATTTGGTCATTTGGTCAGTCTTTTATTTTGTCATTCCTGGGACTTGAACTCTGGGCCTAGGTGTTGTCCCAGAGCTCTTCAACTCAAGGCTACTACCCTACCCCTTGAGCCACAGCGCCACTTCTAGATAGTCTTTATATTATACTTTCTATGCCTTCTTTCTTTAAAGTAAGTGACAGTGACTCCTTGAATTCTCCTTTTGAGGTCCCTAGTTTCTTTCCATTTTTCACTTTAATTGTCATCTTTGAGTTGTCCACATGTCCATTCCTTTCATTGTGAAATGCCAACATTGAACAATTCATTTCATTTCACTCAGACTGAGATTAATTTTTTTTGCCAGTCCAGAGCCTTGACTTCAGGGCCTAGGCACTGTCCTTGGGCTTTCTCAGGCAAGCGCTCTACCACTTGAGCCACAGCACAGTATCTGGCTTTTTTCTACGTACGTGGTACCCAGGAATTGAACCCAGGTTTTCTTGTATACTAGACCAAACACAGACTGAGATTAATTTTTAACAGTGGCAGTCAACCTACAGTGAGGACATTCAAATCATTCTGGTACTTTGATGTGTGGTATTTTAAACTTTATATGTACCGCTTGGAAAATAAAACAAGATGCATAAGATATAAGTTTTCAATAAGATCACCTTGCTTATGCAAATTGATCACATTCAGAGTAACCTTTCAAATTTAGTCTATCATTTCTTACTCATTTTGAAACATCAATCACTTTGCCATGACTATACATCATAAGTCTTGCAATGACTATACATCATAAGAAATTGTTGATTTCTCTCTGGATCTTTGCAGTCATTTCTTAGGTGTCTTTGGATAGCTCAGAAAAACATTCTGATAACAAATTGTGTAAAATTAGTTCATAACTTATCTAAGGAATACTTCCATGGACTGTGACATTCATTAGTTTCAGTATAGTTCAGTAGTTTGAGGAGGTATCTCTCAATTATTAGTTAAAATTCAGTTATTATTTCCTTTTTTAAATTTTCTTTTACAAGTCCCAGGGCTTGAACTCAGGGCCTGAGAACTGTCCTTGTGTATTCTCAAGGCTAGCACTTTACTGTGTATATGGTATTGAGGAATCAAACCCAGGGCTTTGTGCATGCTAGGCAAGCATTCTCTCAAAAGGCCACACTCCCAGCCAATGTTTCATTTCCATTTTTTTTGGTTGGTTATTGGACTTGAACTCTGGGTCTACACCTGGGCCTAAGCATTGCCCCTGAACTCTCTAGCCCAAGGCTACCAACCTACCCCATGGATTCGCAGCACCACTTCTGATTTTCTAGTGGTTAACTGGAGATTTAGGGCCTGTCTGGCTTTGAACCGGGATCCTTAGATCTCAGTTTCCTAAATGGCTAGTATTACAGGCATGAGTTGGCTACTTCATTTTTTAATAAAACTGTTTACCATAAATTAATAATTACTATAATAGAATACAAATGGATAATGTCTATAAATTTTCCTTCATTTGTCCTCCTTTCAAGTAAAACATGGATTCATATACATACCTACATATATATGTGTCTAGGCACATTATCCATCTACAGGATAAAATTTAATTTAGAAATTCATCAATTCATGATCATAAATGAAACTCATATTGTTGATTTTGATAATAATGCTTGCTCCTCCCTTCTCTAAGCAAATCTTTTCCAGTTTCTTTAGCAACATACATATACATAAACACACACACAAGAAACTACTCACATAGACATGCATACAATTATCACTTGATTTATTGAAGTCATTTACATATTGACTTCCATTATGGATGTTTCAGTAAAGAATTATCAAATAACAAGCCTCCTATCACACATTAGTGATTCAAAATGTTCATGTTGGTATCTGGACATTTAAAAGAAGAAAGACGCTCATAGAAATAAAAATGAATTATTCTTATTTTCTTCCTATTTTTAAAAAAAAGATCCCTTCATATTATTTCTTCTCCTATAAGCTTGTCAACATTATAAACTTTATTAAACACCTATTGGATAAATTTTCCCTCTCTAATATTTCTTTGGCTGATATCCATTGATAGACTTATTTAGCATGCTCTACAGGACTTCAAAAATCCAGAACCACTGATGGCTCTTCAAGGAGAGATATATAAACAAATGTACTTGTGTTGCCTTTGTTTTCCTAATGACATATATTTTTCTCTACATCAAGATGAGAGAAAAATTATATAGTAAGAAACAGGATGGAATAATGAAAGAATATATCTTACTTCAAGGTGTTCAAAAGCTGTAAGAGGTGCATTTGTCTAGCTATTTAAGTTATGTAAGTCCTTATAACTGGAAGTCCTTCCATTGGAAAGGCCCCTTATCAAATTTAAATCTGGCTTGATAGTAAATACACTTTTAAAAAAGAATATTGTTTCCAGTCAAAACATGTTCACTTGTCAATGTTGATAGCTTACCCGTCACAGAACTGCTATGGTAGTCTGAGATAGATGAATTTACACTTTTGCAAATTTCCCTGCAAGGTCAACTACAGCCCTTAGCACACTGGCTCATCTGGAAGCTTTCCAAACCTTCTATTGCCACTGAGAGCTCACTTCCCCTTGACCACATATCCTTATTAAGAAGGATATTCATGTTAGACATTTCATGGTCCAAAACATCAAGACACAGTCATTCAGAGAGTCATTTTTGGCCTTGTCTGCTATCCTTCAAGTATGTACTCTCTAGAATTTTGAAATTGCCATGAATGTCAAAATCCATTATAGTAGAGTATAGGTTTGTATTTGGGAATGTGAAGCTGTTAATGTCTGTATATCGTGGCTGACACTGAAGGCAACGAAAAGGCAGCACAAGTGTCAAGAGAAGATAGCCACAGAATTGAGTCATGGCACATACATTTTGTGCGGCAGCATTCAAAAGAAAGTTTTTTTGCAGAAAAATAAAAAAAACAAGATCATAATTTAAGGTTTTCTTCTATGATCTCTCTGTTGGTCATTCAATATATAAAATAGGAACTTCTACATAATTTATATAAATTAGCTTTTTTTGGTGATTTCTCTTTTTTCTTTGACTAATTTCTTAAACTGTGTAAGAGTCCAGAGCAACTCACTTTGTATGGATTTAGAATACAGTATTTTAGAATGCTCAATATATAATTTTTCCTCAAATAAAATATGAAATTAATTCTGATTATTTCCGTCATTGCACTTTTTTGGCAGGATGGTAGTTTTTTATTGTTTGTTCATTTGTTTTTTGTTTGCTTGTTTTTGTTTTTTTCTGTTTGCCATTCCTGTGGCTTGAAATCAGAGCTTGGGCTCTATTCTTGGACACATTTTGCTCAAGGATAGCACTCTGTGACTTGACCCACAGCACCACTTCCAGCCTTTTCTGAGTATGTGGTTCTAGGAAATCGAACCAAGGGCTTTGTGCATGCTAGGAGAGCATACTACTGGTAGCCCATGTTCCTGGCTGGTTGTTTAAATTTTAATTTAATTAATTAATTAATTTAGCAGCATTCCATAAGGTCCACTATAGTATGTGAAAACCTTAAATAGATTTGTATTTTTTAATGTATTGTGTTTTTTTCTTAAATAATATTAGTTTGTAATTGTTACAGTTTAATATATATATATATATATTAAACCTCAGTAAGGATTTCAAAATACATTTCAATATATTTCTATTACATTTTATTATTTGCTTTTACTTAACCAAATATATGTATGCTTTTCATCTTTATAAAGGGAAGTATGTTTGCCAAGAATCAACAATTTACTTTCACTTTTTCTAATAAACCACATAACAGCAATAGTTTTTTTCTTATTAATATTCTCTGAATCGTCCATCAGTACTCAATACTACTGGGAGATTTATATTTGATTCTACAAAGTCTGAAGCTTTGAGTTTTACAAATAAAAGCCTATATATATTGATAGTAAGTTACATATCTGAACATCTTATTTTTTCATATATTTTTATTGTAATTAATAGAAGGGTTACATGATATTTGCCAGATAGAAGGTGCATTAATTCACCTACATTGAATCCCTTCCACCTATCTTGGTCCCCATTTCCCTCCCCCACCCCCACTTCTCATCTTGTTTTCCCCCCTTCCCTATCCGATTTCAAATAACCAAATACAAATATAGCCGATATATCAGGTAACAAAGTGAGATACTGTAACAATATGAGATAACCAAGGGACAACAAAAGAGATGAGAAATAACATAGTACATTAAAGACAACAATCATTCATTATATGGCTTATCTTCATAAATTATTGAATCTGTTGAAAATGAAACCTCTCTTCTCTAGAAATCCCATTGAAGTATCGAGACTTCAAAACTCAAGAAATAGTTGGAATGGGAAATAAGGGAGGCAATCTCTTCAATACTGTATAATGTGAAGAGATGATGTTATACCACATGGACTGGAGGTAGCTGAAGTAAGTGATATTCAGGTCTTCTTCAATAGCAAGGAACAGGAATCATTAATACTTGTTGAGAACAAATATCTACCCTAACACCACATCTCATGAATTCTTTCTCCAGACAAACTGTCTGCAGATGTTCTTTCATTAGCTGTCCTGATTACTTAGAATTGAACAACTGTTCTCATTCCTGGATGTCAAATATTTACAATTGATTTTAATGCCTTAGCTAAAGCAGACAGAAGTATGACATAAAAAGACAGGAACCAGCTGAGAAATCTTGGCCCCCTATAAGCAGGTTGTGTTTTGAAGGTATATTCCCAATCATAGGATATGAGGAGGGGTATCAAATTCAGTGAACCAGGATCAGTGTTCATAAGGGAAGGGTGACAGAATTCTATTCTGAAATTGTCACAGTATTCGGTTGTGAAGAGCTGGGAACTGTTCACTAAGAAAGATGTCAATAGTTTTTGAGGAATTGATTTTCTTTGCCTTCTACCTTGGCTTACAAAGAAACTTTACCATTTGTATCTAACATTTCCTACCTTAAACTCCATCAGTTGATTTTGAGTGGCTTACAATATCTGCATACCTACAGGAAAGAAACCTAATGGACACAAGACAAAAGGAAAATCCCAAGGCAGGATTTGGGCAGAAGTTACAGAAAATGTCTTTCCTCCTTTATGAGGTTATTCTATGAGTATATAAAAACTACACATGCTGTTGGGTATATAGAATATTTTCTACCACATGAGAAGAGAGCTAAATTGCTGGTAAAGATTGGGATTATCTGTAGAGACTCAGGATGGAACCCATACCCTGGAATTCGGAGGGAAATGAGAGAAGGCAGGAATGGTGCAGACACTAGAATGCTAAATCAAACTTGAGCTGCTGCTTATCTTTGAATTCTCTATGTGTTTGTTGAATCTTGAATAAGAAGTCAATATTTTTTAGAATATGCATGCTGTGGAAGTTGAAGGAAAAAATCTGTACAGAGGAATTATTGAATAAATGAAGAAAATAAACTATCTTCCTAGAGAATGGCATGTAATTCCATTCCTTAATTATACACGTAACAAAATAACTTATGAGAATATAAAGGTGAAATTGGGATCCAGGGACAATAATACAACTTGCTCAAAGTGACCTTATTGTATGAGAGAAAACAAACCCAAAGCCTATCAATATTTCCTAAATATCACTTTGGAAAGACCTGTATATCTAATGTTGTTTAATGTTGTTTTTATCTACTAATCATAGAATGATCACAGATGACAATTTCTTCTGAAACTTGGGTTTTTTAAAATAGAGTGGTGACAACATATAGTACAAAGCTATATTTCATGTCTAGTGGGACATAAATTTTCAACATTGTAATTTAGATATTTGAAGTTGTTCACACATTTATTCAAACATGGTTTATTCACAGCCTACCCCAGACTACTTAATCAGGAAATTTAGACTGAAATATGGCCAACATAGATAGGGACAGCATAAATATTTTAGAGTAGAAGAAAAGTATTGCAAAAGGCTTCCTAACCACTAGATCGACAAATGTAGTTTGATGCAGATTTACTGCCTTCTGTCTGTTTATATTCACATAACAAAAAATTACAGGGAAGTCTGGGGTAGAATGTCCATGGTGAGTCAATCACTGAACAGGAAATCTTGTGCTTTCATTAAAATTCTAATAGTTCATAAATTTCCATGCTGATCAGGTTTCTATGCTTTTTCTAACCAGGTTTTCCACTTTTTATTTTGTATTAAAAGTTGCTCAAGGGTCTTTCAATACTTAATTACATTAGGCACTTCCAACACTACATGGAAAGCAAATATCAAAAGAGAAAAATGTGTACATTCTCATGCCAAACTATTTCTTATATTAAAGTCAGTCTGTGCACAAATTCACAGTTCAACCAAAAACTAAATAGAACAGTAATTACAGACTTTTTTAAATAAAAAACATGATCTAAAGAAGTCACCAGTTAGTATTGAAATATATCTTTATAGTCGTTTGAACATTACAAAAACTGTCAACTGTAGACTATCCTGAAAATCTGACTTGTGGAATTGAAATCCCTTTTACAACTTAATAAGAAAACAGGAATAAAAATGTAGATCTTGTGTTTTCTCACATTTAGGATCAGGATTAACCAGAAGAGAGAGTGTAATAAATATTGATGCATAGCGTGTGTGTGTGTGTGTGTGTGTGTGTGTGTGTGTGTGTGTGTGTGTGTGTGTGTGGTAAATAATGATCTTGGTGTGCAGAGGTAAAGATGACAAGGAAGATAGAATAGAAAAATATATTACATGCTGAGAAGCATTCAAAAGTTATGATTACAGTAAATTACAGTAAAATGTGGTTTGAATGTTCATAATGAAAATAATCACAAAAACATGTACCCTGAAATTAAAAATAAGCATCATCTTATTTTATCAATTCTTAGAAATCTTTCTTTAATCGAGAAAAATGATCATACATAATTGAATACGAGCATGCTTTAAAATCTGAAATATTTGGACAGTATTAGTTTCTTCAATTCAATGTTTTTGTTATATTTCCTCTACAGAGTCAGAGTTAATCTATCACTGAGACACTTCAGACAAAAGCTTGAACATTTACAAGAGATTCTACTAATTACTGCATAAATTTCCAAAACTTATGGAAACTTTAAATGACACATTTGAAATAACTTTCACCCTAGAGGGTGAATTGCTTTCATAATAACTGCTTTGTGACATTTGTTTCACAGCATTGTAGCCATACAAAATGCCAACTATCTTAGAGATTTCATAATGTATTGGGAGAAATAAGGCATAATTGCAGAAGCCATAAATAATAATTTAAGAAATATTCGGGATAACTTGATGAGTTGTCATGCACTTGTTCTGTATTCGAAGACATTTTTATGAAGGTTGAAAGTTAGCATTTGCTAGATGCTCCACTAATACATTTTTAGGAAGAATATTAGAAAATCACAAGGCACCTTCTAGGGTAGATAGTAGATGAGCTACTTGAGGAGGACTTAATAAGGGTAAGAGTTACCATTTTTCCATTTAAAATCCTTTTGGAATAACTTAAAAGTCTGTATTATTTCCATTTTACCTCCTTTTATCTTTTGCCTTTACACAAACAATCTTAACTTTATTAAGTCATTGGTAGTCACATATAGTTTCTTGATATTATGTAAAGTCATATTGGGTTAGACTAAGGGAGTAAACGTCAAGATAGTGTGTGAACAGGACGAGAATAAGTGAATAACGTGTTGACTAGAGATATACTGTGGACAAATAGACTTCATTAACTTAAATTCTTCATTTTTACCCAACATTTACTATAATAAATGCCAAAATCCAAGTTTTATTTACAAACACTCTGATAGTACTCTGTTTTGTTGAGAGATTCATAAAAAAATGAAAGGAAATATTTACAGTAAGTAAAAAAGTTTATGAAGAGGAAAAAGCACCCCAAATATAAAAGGCACCACATTCACCAGGTATAGTTCTCAAATGAGACTATAAAAATTATAACAAGAGAAATATTTTTATAGCTTGAACACTAATTTATCTATTTCTGCCTAGGAATTTGTATATGAAAGAAATTTTGATCAGTCTTATTATAATATAAAATACAAATATCTCAAATATTTTGGATAAGAAAATAATAATAGAAATAACTGTCAATATATGCATCAAAGATGTCTGTGCTACCTTTATGTGTTTGTATGATACTAATCCACTTTTCTTTCTAAATATAATAGAATGTCCCATTTAGGTATCACTATGCAAAGCGAGTTATATTAATCAGAAATCTGTATGTCTGATCATCTGTAATAGCAATAAAGAAAATCCCTCTGAAAGTATCCTAATAAGAAATGATCATTCCTTCTCTTTTCTGTTGTCAAATATATGTAAGACTATTCTATGGTGGACCAATCATGTGATAATTAACAACCAATGGAATGAAAACTACAAGTCCTCACTACATATAGTTTCTACAGTTGCTATGTAACCCATTCTGGATATTAATTTTCCCTATCTTTTCTTTATTCTTTCCTATAGAGAGATAGTTCTAATTTCACTATGCAAAATATAGCTTTGATCTATATGAGAGCTCCTCAGGTAGCTGAGTATTTATGGCTACTTCCAGAAATAAAAAATATTGGTCTGGTAGAGAAGTCAAAGATTAGTCTTAGTATAGCCAAGCCTCTAAATGATAGTAGTCAGATGTTCTGTTATGCATATAGAGATTCATATGGCACCAAAATGCTGGGCCATGGAGTGAATGAATATCACTATTTTTCCATAGAAATCTCTGCAATATTAAAGAGAAACTCATGAAGCTTGCATAATTAGGTACCATACACAGAGATGTATGCAAGAGAAAGAGATGTAGCTAAAAAGCACACAAGCAGACAGGAAGAAAGAAGTGGAGAAGCAGAGTCAGGGAAGAGAGAAAAGAAAATTAATAAAATTCACAGAATAGGTATTAAGTAAAATGTAATTCATTTGTGAGTTTCTACAACGGAAGTGTTTATAATGAAAAGTTCTAAATGT
Source organism: Megascapheus bottae (assembly GCF_031878675.1). Taxonomy (NCBI): domain Eukaryota; kingdom Metazoa; phylum Chordata; class Mammalia; order Rodentia; family Geomyidae; genus Megascapheus; species Megascapheus bottae. The sequence continues at coordinate 18,421,162 of NC_143531.1, forward strand.
TTAAATTTAGTAGCAGGAAGATCGTATCAATCCAATTCCACTACTTGGCATTTACCCAACCATCCAGAAACTAGGGCATACTAAATCCACTAGCACAACAATGTTCATTGCAGCATTATTCACCATAGCAAAGATATGGAACCAACCTAGATGTCCCTCAGTTGATGAGTGGATCAACAAGATGTGGTATTTGTACACAATGGAATTCTATGCTGCTGTCAGAAAAAACAACATCGCCCCATTTGTTAGGAAATGGAAAGACTTAGAAAAAATCATATTAAGTGAAGTAAGCCAGACTCAAAGGAACTTAGGCTCAATGGTTTCCCTCATTCGTCATAATCAGTAGAAACCTTAGGCTCTACTAGCAGAGATTTGCAATACAGCAAAACCTTGATACATAAGGCCATACATATAGTATGAAGCTAATTGAAAGGACCTCCAGGATATTGAAACAAAAGCCATATAATGAATGATTCTTGTCCTTAATGTACTATGTTATCTCTCATTTCTTTTGCTGTCCCTTGGTTATATCATATTGTTACAGTATCTCACTTTGTTATCTGATATATTGGATATATTTGTATTTGGTTATTTGAAATTGGATAGGGAAGGGGGGAAAACAAGATGAGGGGTGGGGGTGGAGGGGGAGGGTAATGGGGACCAAGACATGTGAAAGGGTATCAATGTATGTGAATTAATGCACCTTCTATCTGGCAAATATCATGTAACCCTTTTATTAATTACAATAAAAATATTTCAAAAAACTTTTTAATTTTCTGCTGACATTCAGGAAGAAATTCCTGGTAAATAAACACTGGTAACATCCTTTTGTAGTTCTGAAACTTATTTTTTAATTAAACATATTACATAATCCAGAGTGAATTGATTATTTCCTTTGAAAAAATGACATTTTTATTTTTATAACATCTTACAAAGCATCATATAGCGATACAAATGAAGGCACACACAAACAGAGCCCTTTATTTTCAACCTAAAGTTGATATCAACTTTTATCTGAAAATTATTCAATTAGTGAGATAAGACTACTCAAAATACTAGTTAGTGGTTAATATAATAGGAAAGTAAGTTATTGAAGTTAGAAATCCTGAAATATTGCTTAAAATAACCAAAAGGGGAGGAAACAGAGCCAAATAGCTCAAAACTCAAAATAATTCTCTTCTAAGTAAAAGAACACTTCAAAAGTTTTGCTTGTAAAGATCTGACAGATAGATAAGAGTTCAAGGATCATAAGGCTGTAATTGGCAAAGAGACTGCTGAAACCTGAGCAAGGCCCATAGCCATGAAAGTAAGAGAAATCTTACCCAAGACCCAGTGATTGTAGAAGGGTAAAACCAACTACAACTGTAGAAGAGTATAATAGAATATGGAAAAACAAAGAGGGAAGGACCGGACGACTTTTAAATATGTGTTCCATATGAAGTTTGATTTGGATCACATGGAATAGACAGAGAGATGATTGTCTGGAAATTGTATGACATATGAATGCACCTGAAAGGCGAACGTGTAAGGAATGTATTATAATAGTCTCAGAAAACTCAGATTTAGTAAGGGAAGGGGGGGTCAACAAGGGGTAACACTTTTGAAGGGGATGACATTGAACAAGATGAATTGTATTCATAACCTGTTATGTTACATGGCACTTCCTTTATATGACTATTTAAAGGCAATTAGAAAAAGATATTAAAGAAAAAAAAAAGAACATAAAGCTGATACCATTTCAAAAGTTCAATACTACTGACCAGGACAGAGAAAAGAGTAAAACATGATTAACTAGAATTACTGATTTTCTAAGATTCTATAGGTTCCATCCTCCAGTATCTTTTACTGAATTCACAGGGTGGGTTTGGTTAGAGGCATCATCAATATCCATATATTATTTGATCCCATTCTAAAGCTAATTACGATGAACAGATGAAGGACAATTAAGTTGAAAACTTAATTTCCACCAAATCAAAATAATATAGAAAATTTTAACCACATTAAAAATAATAAAAAGCCATTCACATCTGTTTAAAAAGTATGGCAGACAAAACAGTAAGTGGTGCTTTTAATTCAAATGGATTGTGTATAATTTTAGTTCTCTAAAAGCTAAACATGGGAGCTGTTCTTTTTAAGTGTGAGATAACTTGCAAAATCAATACAGAATTTAAAGCAAAATATATGGACTGTAGTGAGGTGAGTTTGCCATGTCATATATCACTCAGAAGTATAACACAGTAAAGAAAATAAAATGATACTGAATGTAAGTACCCCAAAAAGAGGTGAGGAAGCAGTATCAGACGGCGTTTGTGACTTCAAATTTGATCATCTTTGCCCTTCACTATGACTTTGTGTGTGTACTTCTATTGTTTTTGAAATCTGTGCTTAAGAACCACTTTATGAGATAACCAAGGGACAGCAAAAGAGATGAGAGATAATGAAGTACATTAACTGTTACAGTATTTCACCTGGTTATCTGATATACTGTATATATGTGTATTTGGTTATTTGATGTCGGATAGGGAAAGGAAGAAAACAAGATGAGGGGCAGGGGTGGGGGGAGGGATATGGGGACCAAGACATGAGAAAGGGTATCAATGTCTGTGAAGTAATGCACCTTTAATCTGGTGAATATAATGTAACCCTTCTATTAATTACAATAAAATACATGAAAAAAGAACCACTTTAACACTTCTAAAGTATATGAAATAGATATTGCTCTGACAAACTCACACACACGTGCACACACATGCAGAGATTGCACAGAGGTCTATCTAAAATATGCTACTAGCTTTTCACCACCTTGATATAGTTGGCCATATAAGGATATAGTACTTAAGGAGTTCAATTGCTTTAATATTGTTTTTTGACACAATAGGCAAAGTGTGCATGCTAATATTTCATAGAATCTGCTAAGATCTATAAATGATCTACAAGATCTTAAATGATTGCTTTTTACCTGTTAAAACATTAACGCTGTATCCTAAACAAAGTCTATACATATCTGAGCATGAAGTATATTATCCTCCTTCTACCTGGAATATTCGTCCTGCCTCCTATGCCCATCTGATGTTAAGAATTCTCACTGACCATTTGTGCCCACAATCTCTTTACTTAATAAAATTTGTCATACATAATTTAGCATTTTTTTGTTTTAAAATCACATGCTGAAATTATTTAACTGTAAACACCTGGGCCAAAGCTTGATACCAGTTATTATGTAATTCTATTCTCCAGGAATTATTGCAAACAATTCTGTGAAGGAGGGAAGAGTAAATATCTATTATTTCTACTTTGTGTGTAGTGAAAGATTTTCATGTTCAATAATGGCATTTAAGAGGTTAAAAAATTAATGGGTGTGAATTTATGAGTGTATCCCTTTGACAAATGATGAATCACAACTCAATACTCCTACTCTTTTCATTTTCTGATATTTTGTTTGTTTGTTTGTTTGTTTTGGAACTGCCTTATTTTTACAATGCAACAAATTCTGCATATTTAATGTTTGAAAACAACATTGTGTTATGGCTGTATATATCAGAAACACAAAATGGTTTTATTTACTTAAAATCAAAGTGCTTTCAGAACCTCTAATCTTTTGGAGACTTAGGATCCTTAGTTTCTTGCTTGTTCCAACTTCTTGAGGCTTCTTTAAATTGCAACCCCTTCTATCTTTAAAATCATTATCGCAGCATTCTGACCTGCTTCTATTACTTTACTTCTTCTTAGGATTGTATGCTTTTGGTTTCTGATCTTACTGGGTCACAAAGCTTATAAGGGCTTTCAGAAAACTGTATCTTTCAAGCTATTTTGAAAAGAAAAAAAGAAACAAACAACATTATAATAAGGCTTGTCTACATAGAGTTTCTTAGGAGGTGGTAGATTTTCATATTCAGACCCAAATTGGCAGTAGGAAACGCTTGGAGATCTTTCTCTCTGGATCCTGATCCCCGTCTGAAATAAAGATGATTTGAAAGGGCAGAACATTCTGATTATCATCAGGAGGAGTGCCCTACCCTACTCAGCTTTCAGTTCCTGCTTTGGCATTCGATTCCAGCTGTTGTAGAGGATATGAAAGCAATCACCTCCATGCTAAAGGCACAATGCCAACAGAGCCTGTAGGATCCGATACTTCATTTGACTCATTCAAAGCTTCCTCATTTGCAGTACCTTTGATTCAATGGAGGCTTTCAATTGTAGTTAAGCAGTTAGAAAGTACTTTGGAAGCAAGAAAACAGATGCCAAATTGATTCTGGCTGAATCTCCGCAGCCTTGCCTGTGAGCTGCCGATTTCACACTAATTTCCATGAACCCTCAACCTAAAATACCAATGGCTTCCTAAAATGTATAAATGCTTTGTTCAGTTCCACATGTCTTATATTCCTGCTCTCTGGCCACCTCCAAACCTCATCTCCAAGACGAGCTTGCTCCAAGTCCGTGAGGAGAGGACATGAAATTAAGAGCCCCCTGGAAATGGCTTGCACAAGGACAGGTACCTAGAAGATGCTACTAGATTAAAGCTTGTAAAAAGATGGGACTTCAAAGTATTAATCAGCAAGAGGATAAAATCATAAAGTCAGCAGAGTCCAAAGAATAGAAGAAATAAATTCTTTGGTTGGGATATTTTTCATTTGGATAGAAAACTAGAAACCATACACATCTTTAAAATAAATATACAGTGAGAGAGAGATGTTTTTACTTTTCTGAGCTATTTTTAAGTAAAACAGATAATGTAAGAAGTTTGAAAAAATCACTAATCTGACTGGAATGCAAACATTTAGAATTAGAGCAAAGAAAGGAAAGCATGAAATATATTTCTATATAGTACATATACATATGTACATATATACATGTAAGTTTAATTACATAAACAAAGAATATATGCAAGGAAATAAAGACCTGAATGAAAAATAGCAGTGGAGAATGAATCTGTGAATAAAGTTTGAGGGCTCCACTTTATCAAATAGTATTTAGAAACTATGGACAAATTAATTCAAGTAAAGGATATTAACTGTGTAAAAATTTAAATGTCTGAAGAGAAAGCAGGCAAATAGAAGTCATTAACAAAGGTGGGAATGAAGAGGGAACTATAATCATTTAGAAGAATAAAATAAAGTCTACACAACACTAGGGTAAGGACCAGTAACTTTGCCTTTGTTGTTCTGTTTCTTACCCAGCCAAAATTGTTTTCCTAACATTTGCTTTCATTGGTTTCTCTGAGGGCAGGAACCTAATATACATATTATATTATATTATATATATTACTGTTACTCCAACATGAGCTACACCCAGGCATAATATATGTTCCTCAGAAACTGGAAGAGATATTAGTAGTCAAATACAACCTACCTGCTACTAAACCTGTAATATTACATCTTCAAATCTGTTACAAAATGCAGTTAAATATTTTTTATTCTTTAAAATTAATCATACACACAAATGTCACAAAATGAATGAATACTTGGGGGGGGGGCTTTTGAATGCCACAGCTGAATTTGTTTGTAATTTCAAGTGAACAGGATATTTGTATACAGATTCCACCATGTTTGTAGTGACTTGAACCCTTTTAGATTAATCAAAAGAGCACATTCAATTTCTTCCTTCTTCCCTATTTTCCTCTTTTATTCCCAGAAGCAATGCTATATAATCCAAAATTTTTTAGGACAATGTCATTTAAAAAGGTTTTGCCAGGCTTACACACTTTGAATATGCCATATTAATAAACTGTTCTAGGATGCAATGTTCAGAGATATCAGATTCCTATTACATATAAACACAATTATTTACAACAAAATCTAAGTAAGCTCTCCCAAAATTTCTAGCCTTTCTTAATAAGAGAGAGAAAGAAAAAGACAGAATCGTTCTTAAATAAGCTGAAATTGAAGGGTATTATTTACTCTCTGAAATCTATAATGATAAAGAGCTACTAAATTCACTCCAAATTCTACCAAATGTAAGCTAATGATTATATGTTCCTTTAAAATTGGGAATTATTCTGAGTAAAGCCAGGACATCCAATTGTACATCGTCTGAAAGCTTCAACTAGTACATAAATTATAATCTCCAAAGTTGGAAATTAGTATTTTATTGACTTGCATGCCACATCTCCAGTGATTTTCTCTGCATTCAATGATTTAAATGCTGTAATTCTTTCTATTTTTGCATAATATATTAGTATTCAAACCCACCTTTTTACTCAGTACAATTTTTGATAGATGAACAAGGCTTCTGAATAATTTACTATCTACTGCAAGGATCTGAAATAACAGCTTTGTGCTCTGATTTAACTGATGCTCATTCACTTGTACCAGCCAAAATCCGGGCTCATAGCTACTGGCAATTTAGGATTATACAAACATCAATAAAAAGCAGGGGAACATTCTCTTCTGTTCTGCTAAAAGACGTCATGGTATTACTACTCTTGGCATGCTGTATGCCAATTACTAAAATATCCTGGCACCTCTTCTAAAGTAACACCTTCACTTACTCGGCAGGCACTGAGTAAAACTGGCTTAAATTATGAACAAGAGCAAGTGACTTAAGAAAAGTTTGAAAACATACTTTAAACACATTAAAAATTGTAAGGAAATAAATGAAGTCTATCCATTTTTCCATGCTTAATAGAAGTCCAAGATGAATTCAATAATGCCATGCTTGGAAAAGAAAAAAAATCAATGCAACTTTAGATTACTGTTCAGTGGGTAAGAGTCAAAATAATGTTTCCTGTGGAGAGAAAAAAAGAAACAAAACATAGGCTTGCTTTTGAAATAGCAGCCATCACAAATGGGGTGATATTTTTGCATCCTACTTTTTCTATGTAATACTTTTTTGATTATAACCAATCAATAAAATGGAGTGCTGCAAAATGGAAATACTGCTGGAGAATATATTATCTGTGGTGCTAAAGAAAATGAGAAAAATAAAGAACTGAAAAAGAAAACCTCTTACAGGACATAAAAACAGAGATTCTATGTGATATCATCTTTCCTTTTGCTCAGGTGATTCAAGGGTAATTTAGCAACCAAGAGTAGAGCTTATAAACACCTCTTATGCTCATCTTAACAGGGCAAAAGTAACAACCCACATACCACTCCTTATTAACTTTCCATGCTTCAATATTATGATAAACCCTGAAGAACAGCAGGTTATCTATGCTAGCTTTGTTTTCTTGTCATATTGCTATTAATAGTTTGCTGTAAATATATTGGATATGAATATAACAGTAGTACCTATGGTAATTAATGTAGTTGTAAAGGGATCTATCTATCATCTCTCTGCTGGTCTGTCTAATGTCTATTATTTGTCATCTAGCTATTATCTATGTGTGTATTCACAGCATATATATATATATCATCTATAAAACTAGCTGTATGTGCTTTTATTTATGTTTCCTATGTGGTTCATTTGTCACTAGTTTTCAACCAATTCATTATTCTCAGAATCATATCTGAAGATGGTAAGTCATTATTTTCACATAGTGTATTTTAGCATGCCACACACACATACTTTTTCTGTGAATTATAGATTCTCTTAGGATTTGTATAAACTAGTCATATGATCAAATAGGTTTGGTAAATATTAATGCATATAGTTCCAAAATTTCTGAACTTTTGAAATCATATGCATTTCACACTCCAACAATTAAATATACAAGATAAAGTATATAAGCTCTACTTTAAAATTGCTACTGTAGAATTAGCAAATGATTTATCTTATAGGAAACAAATCCAGATATTTACCAAAGAAAACGTCAATTTAGTCTGCTTTTTCTGTATAGTCAAAAGAATTTCCAGTTTGAGTTATCATAAATCTTTTTCCTGAAGAACCACTGACGAATCAAAGTACAACTTCACAGAAGGCTCCTCAAAAAATCAATACTCAGTAATCCTAGACCCAAGCACCAAATTATTTCACTGGAACCAAATCTATTTTATGATAGGTAGAATTGATTTTTAACCTGAGTCTTTTTAGCTAACCAATATAGATTAACTGCTTTAGTAACTTTCTCAAAAGGCAGGCTACTTTACTCAATCTACTTGTTATACAAAAATCACTTTGTGATTACAGAAAAAAAAGCTTTTGTTTATCCACATCCATTACCAGATATGTCTTCCATTTATACACACTGTATACAATAAATACCATACGTGCCAAATATCTTATTATTACTTCTGTGCAAACAATTATAGCAAAATAAAAATTTAGAAATTAATGTATTTTTAACTACTTAGCAAAGCCCTATTATCACGAGTACAAAGTTTACTGTTTATAATTTAGGAAAATGGGGTAAGTTTTCTTATCATGAAAAGCCTTATGATAAGAAAAATAACTATCTTACTTAGATACGTCTGTTTATTTAATCAATGAAATTATCATAAGAAAGAATCTCATTTACTGTTGCTGGTGATGTTAAATTGACAGCAGAATTTATAGACATTGGACCAACAGAGAAATATATTGTAAAGTAGAATTGAGATGATACATAGGAATAATCATTTGAAAGTGCTAATTTCTGACCAATCTTCCTTTACCAATAAGAGATTCTATAATATGTGTGTGCATATAATATATATAATATATATATATGAAAAGGAAACTCCCTATTGTGTGCCTTCCTCTCAAACTTTCATACACACTTATTGTCATTTTAGCAGTCAAGAATCTAATCAAATAGGTGTGAGTGTATCTTCCTATATTCTAATTGATTCTGTATGCAAGGCTTCCACTAACAATTTCCATTAGTTTCATACCATTTTCTTCATTCTTTCTTGGTGAAATATTTTGTCAAGTTGCTATATGTACCAGCCATTGTTAGGTATTTAACATATGGAAATAAGACAAAATTCCTTAATTTACAAGATATATATTCTATTGTATCGTAAGTGTTCTCTGTTCCCAATAATATACCAATATTCCTTAAACATGTTCTTTTACTTGAATCTATAGTTACTAAAACTTTTCTGTTACTTACAACAATGTTATTAACATCCCTGCCCCCATTCTAATAGGACCCATTTTTACAGGACAAATACAAAACCTTTGTTTTCAACTGCATATTCTTAAATCCTCTATCCAGAAATCATCTTATTTTTTCTGGAGAAAATTATATTTGCTGAATGACTACCATATAATAGGAAATTTACTGGATGAAGTAGCTATATACCACTATGTCTGTCAGGCTTGCCAAAGGTAACCTGCCTATGAGCAAATTTTGTGAAAGCAGAGTCATGTTGAAATCTATTTGATATCACTAAGCTTTGTGTTTTTCTCAGTGTATGTGGGCATGATCCCTACATTACCAAAAAATTGGTTTTGGTCAGCTCATTCATGATGTGGTAAATTATTTGTTTCATAACTGAAAAACGGGTTACTATAGTATGACCATCAAAAATTTAAGAAAATGAAAATCATACCTTTTCATTTACAGACGATAGTCTCTGATTTTGATACAATTACTTGATGGCTAATGTGACTTAGTACATCATAGAAAGTCAAAGAAGACATCCAGAATGCTGGTTAGAAAATAGGAGTGAGTGATGTCTCCCTTTCTATTCATAGAATTCCTATGGTTGGGTATAAACACAAAGCTTGACAAATCTGGTTTGGTCATATTGAGTTTCAGGTATCTTTCAGACTATAAGTCTATCTTGACCAGGTCAAAAGAGAAATTCATTTTGAGTTATAGGGCTTAATATACTGCATGAGCATGAAAATTTATATTAAAGATGTATCAGAAATAAACATTCTATTTCATTTTGGAAGTCAGCAACATTAAAAGCTTTGAAGTGATCAATAAATTCATTTTGACCTGTTACAAGTTTCCTAAAAATTAACTACTTTATGTATGTGTAATAATATTCTGTAACTAAATTCTATCACTTGCTATGTCTACTTTAAAATTATTTCCCCATAATCAAGTAATAACACTTGATAAATGTTATCACTTCCTATGTCTGCTTTAAGATGACTATGCTTTCAATGGCTACCTGAAAAGACCTAATGCAGGAATAAAAAATAGTGAGCCTATCTGAAACATTAGAGACATTCTTTCTAGTAAGATAGATATGTTTACCTCTGTGTTTAGCTGCATTGATAGTCTTTCAACTAGGAAATTTCTCAAATTCAGCCAACATTCAACACACACAGTGTGTTTCTCCAAAAGAGATATCAAGACATTAATTGGTTTCATTCAGTGAAAGTATATTAGAGGTATAGTGTATTTTTTGCAAATTCAAAGTGTATGGAACCACACACAAAAAGCATAATGATTCTCTTTTGGTGAATGAAAGATTTCTCAGTATTTCCTTTTTGTGTTCTTATCACTAACAGGCCATAGGTTGTTAACTAACTGAAACTTTTTCCTTTGCTTTGGAAAATAATTAATATTGATAATTAATATTTGGACAAAGATCTATTGATCATAGTCTGAAATTAATAAACCTCTCTATTGCTATTTGCTTTTTAGCAAGTGGAAGACAGGAATCTAAAGTAGCAGTTATGACATTCACTTTCGCCACTCCTGTAATTGAACTCACATATTTCTGTCATGTATGGGTATCATATTTAGTGTGATAACGCCAATTAAAAAATACCACACATTTACTTTTACATGCACAGTCTAGACCTAAAAGCAAGGATAATGATGAGGGGCTATTTGGAAGTTCAAGAGAGTGGGAGAAGTTGATGGGGAATGAAAAATTTGAATCAAATTTATGTATGCATGAAAATATCATAATGAAAGCCACTAACATTGTTTAATATTGAAGGTGAAAAATGGGTAGAGAATATGGAAGAGTGATAAAGGAGGACAATTTCAACCAAATGTATTGCTTGAAGATACCTCTTGGGACTGGTTTATTTCCATAAAGATGCATGGGTTTAATAAATAACTCTTCCTTTCATTCTCATTAGTAAATTTGTGAGAGTATAACAAAAAATTCAACCTGCCGAGCTTTCAGCACTTGTGAGCACACCTATCTTTGTCTTGAAGTTGCTTTGTGCAGAAGTTTTTCCTAAAATCTACAAAACATCAAATCATGCAAAGTATTCATTTCTCTGACTTTATAGAGCCAGATTATATGATGATCTTTTGCAGAGATTCTTGTCATTTCTACTTTATCAACTTAAGTTTTTCTGAGTAAAGCAAGATCTAAAATAGCAGCCCTTGTTTAAGTTCCTAAAAAATAATGTTCTCAGTGAGGCAAAAAAAGATACCTGATATTTTACTTTTAACTAGATAAGCTTTCAAGTTGATAACAGAATACTTTATGCTTTCAGTCTCTCTTCTCCTTTTGCCAGTTTAAAATTATGCCTCACTTTTCTTCTAAGTCTCATTATTATAAATGAAATAAATACTAAATATTTTTAAAGTCACATTCAATATATTACGATTAAGAATGGTCTGGGCCAGGATCATAGCCTAGTGGCAGAGTATTCACCTAGCATGCATGAAGTCCTGGGTTAGATTCCTTGGTACCACATTCGTAGAAAAAGCCAAAGTGGTGTTGTGACTCAAGTGGTAGAGCTCTGGCCTTGAGGGAAGCGCAAGGACAGTGCTCAGACGCGGAGTTCAAGTCCCAGGACGGGCAAAAAAAGAAAAATCTGGAAGTGGTGCTGTGGATCAAGTGGCAGAGTGCTAGCCTTGATCCAAAAGTGTCCATGGAGAGAGCACAGGCCTTGAGTTCAAGGCTCATGATTGGCAACAACAAAAAGAATAGATTATATTGGCAGTCCTGTGACTGTACTTGGATACCTTGCTAAGATACGGAGACTCAAGCATTGATGGTTGGTACTCAACAATTGGATATAATCATTGTGAGGTGTTTATGGGATGAGCTCTCTGATAGAACTTGATAGCTTCATTCCACAGATGGAGCTAAGGCACATACATGGTCTTAGGGTCTATATCTTGTCCCTAGCATCTTTCTCAGTTTCTTTACGGCGCTATGAATCATTACAGTATTAAATTAATGCTAACTGATGAACTTTCTTGTCCAAGTTTGAATCATTTTTCCTTTATCACTGAAAGAGGGTATAGTTACTTTGGAATTCACAATACAATTAAGGTACTGGAAATATGAACAGTTCTCAGGTATATTTTATTAATAAAAATTTATCTTGAATATCTATAATTAAACTGTGATGGCTAGTGTGTGTGTGTATGAGAGAGACAGAGACAGAGACAGAGAGAGAGACAGACAGACAGAGAGAGAGACAGAGAGAGACAGAGAGACAGAGACAGAGAGAGAGAGAGAGAGACAGAGAGAGAGAGAGACAGAGAGAGAGAGAGAGAGAGAAGAGAGAGAGAGAGAGAGAGAGAGAGAGAGAGAGAGAGAGAGAGAGAGAGAGAGAGAGAGAGAGAGAGAGAGAGAGAGAGAGTCTCCTCGGGCTTGAATTCAGTTCCTGAGCACTGTCCCTGGGCATTTCCAGTCAAGGCTAGAACTCTACTACCTGAGCTCCACTTCCAGCTTTTGCATGATTAATTGGAGGTAAGAGTCTTACAGCTGCTTTTCCCTGGGTTGGCTTCAAACCATGATCCTCATTCTCAGCTTTTTGAGTAGCTAGCATTACAGGCCACCTAAGTCCAGATTCACGGTTATTTTGAATATGCTCACTTAATAATATTTACAAACATGGAGTGGCAAGAAGTAGTCTTTCTTGTCAGCAACAAGAATTCACAGAGATTTTTAAGGACTCGTCCCAAATCAAAATTACTAATAGCTGAAGGCTTGAACCACATCCAACATTTCTTACATTAACAGCTACATGGAAAGTAGCCACATCCTGGCTACTCTTCATTACGTGAATCATTTTATTATAATGGTCTGTAATTCTAAAAGAAACAGCAATTCTGAAATGTTAATGTTTCCTTTTAAAATACAAAATAGTCACCAAATGCCTCAAAGTACAGATTGATGGGATATTAAAGACCAGAATGGTGATTTTTAAGTTTCATGAAAAGAAATATTTCTGTCAAATTTCTGAGCTGTTGGCACAAGATAGATGTTGAAGTGAATAGTTCAAAGAAAACTACCTTTTATATTATTTTTATGTGTCATTATTAATATTCAAGGGCTGGTACATCATGCAATCTCTTACAAACACACATGCAATTACCAAACACAGTATGATGCATGCACAGTATTTGTTCATCACCAATATCTCAAAATTGAAGTCCTTGTTGAAGCTACTCAAATTACTTAGTGAAAATCTTAAAAGTAAATTATTTCAAATCAACATTATGTTAATACAACCTTCTGAATGCCAATTCAATTAATATTTTGAAGAAAATTCATATTACCCAAATAATTATAGTGTGGGTGTCTACTGATCTCTTTCTTTTTTTCAGTATGCATGTTATGGTATGTCACACACAGTAAGGTCTTTCAGAAGACCTTATGAAATTGTTACTAACTACATGACAGAATCAACCTCCAAAAGGCACAGGAAAACACATTTATAACTGAGTTAATTATTCTCAAAAAATCTTTCTAGTGGGAACAATAAAAGAGATTTATTATTTCTAGTCACTCTTTTTAATAGTCACTGAAAAGTCACAAAATTATCTGCACATGGAAAATGTAGCATGAAGCAAGACATTCTTTTTTATTTCACTGTTTTCATTACCATACGCATTCAAATGAGCCCTAAGTAGCAGAATCTTCTTATGTTTCAAGTAGAGCAGTAACAGAACTGGGCTGTAAAGACCTCTTCTGAGTAACCTCCTCATTCGTCTTTACCTAGAACATGTTATTTCTCCAATCCCACTAATCACTAAACCTCATGGTGTTAGTCATCCAAATTCTCAGTCACTACTCTCCATGTGCAGGGCAGGCTTCTACTCAGGCCACTGCAGGCTTGCTACGTCTGTAATCACAAGCTTCTCATGCACCAATGTGGATTTTTCCTTATACTATGTCCCCTTTCTCTTTTTGTCTGGTCAAAGTAAGGTTCATTAGTTATTCTGTTACATAAAATGTTTGGTACAATTCAGAAGTACCAACTCTCCCCTTACCCACTTCTGATTCTCAGAAGTTAGGGCATCAGTTTCTGAACACCAGTACTAATGTACTGTGGAGGTCACAGGAACAGCTCAGAGGGAATATGTGAATAAAAAATGGTGCGATTTTAAATCTTTAACATATATCCCAAGAAGTTGACAGGCTAGAAGAGAGGAGAAAGCATACACAAATAAAACACACAAAGAGAAGAGCTTGACAAGGTACATAAAAAATGTTAGCATGTTTCTGTTACCTGATATTTAATAAAATGCTATATTTTTATCGCTGATAGAGCAAAGACATGAATTTTGCACTCATGATAATTGTATAATTGATAACTGTAGTTATCTAAAATACTTTATGAAGTGTTTTGATCCAAAGTATATTTATTATACTATTCAAAATTGTATGCATATATAAACATAATACCTTCATTTTTTTTATTAAAAATCCATTGGTTTGGGTCGGGAGTTTGACCTAGTGGTAGAGTGCTTGCCTAGCATGCACAAACACCTGGGTTCGATTCCTTGGTACCACATGTATAGAAAAGAGCCAGAAATGGTGCTGAGGCTCAACTGGTAGAGATCTAGCTTTGAGAAAAAGAACCTAAAGACAGTATTCAGGCCCTTAGTCCAAGCCCAGGACTGGAAAAAAAGTTAAAAAAAAATAAAAAACAAAAATCCATCAGTTGCCTAAAATCAAATCATCAAGCTCCTGCTGGTGTTTTCAGTCAAGCTCCTGCTGGTGTTTTCAGTTATAATCAGTGAGTTACATATGCTTTATATTTCATTGCAGGAAATGTTTCTGACAAATAGTTGCCACCTTCACGCCTGTCCTACAAACTATTGAATAAAAAGATCATTTCTACCCATCATTATTCCTTAACATTTATTTGCATGGCTGTTGAGGACTTTTGCTATGGCCTCTTCTTCTTGTCTGTGGTCCACAAGCATCCTCAGGAGGCAGGAAGAGGCTGAGGCCGGGGGCTTTCCTTACCCTTCAGTGTATAGATCACAAATGTTATCTGAAAATAGTCTCAGCACGGCAAAGTAGGGCCTTTTCAAATATCCTCAAGGAGCAAGGAAAATAGATATCTTTTCTATGGTTCTTTTTTTCCCTGTCTTCTTTTATTCTGCTACTTATGAAGGGCTAATTAAATGCCCACTGTGTCTCAGATGTCCTAAATACCCATGCAACCTTGCAACAGCCTCCCTTGGGAAATAGTCAGTGTAAGAGCTAAGTCCCTGGGCTGTTTGCTACAAAACAGTAGAAAAACCTAAAATCTTGCTCATCTCTTTCTAGTTTGTTTGTTTTGTTTGTTTGTTTCCCTTACCCTATGCTTAGATTATAAAATTTAGATTATATGATTTAGAACTGAAAAAATTATTATGACTCAATAATATGTAAGATTATCACCTTCCCATGTAGAGACAGGTCCAAAATTCTCATCTACTTCACATGTTTGCATCGATACATTTAAACAACACAAATTGTTTTCTCTGAGGCAATCATGGATGAACTGACCCAAAATGGATAATGGGGTTTTCTCATGAAATCAGACCTCTGAAGCACTTTCCCTTTGTGATTCTGCATTGTCAGATTAAATAATGGGCCCCAGTGCTGTGTGAAGCAGCAAACACCAAAACTGAGGGAGCCAAACAAGCTTTGACTTATACTAGATTGTGGAAATGGAGGACCACTAAGAGGACCACAAGAAAGTCGGAGAACAAAAGTCTTATATTACCAAAGCATTCAGTGACCTTCAACCAAATGGGA